>NC_143223.1:10462903-10765933 GCF_030267445.1 Bombyx mandarina
GATGCAGAACTCATTTAAGGCAGGCTGAGAGCAAGGCGACAAGTATTGCGTGGAGCGGATCCCTCCCCACCGGACGACAGACCACGTCGACACCACGACCGCCGCCGGTGGGCAGGCTTTCCGTATCCAGGAAGACTCAATAAATAGCCTATTATTTACAACTGTTTGAATTCGGAACGTCAGTGTCTTTTTTTTTCCTACCTAAGCTTGATAGCCTTGAGAGGCTATATCAGCGTCGCCTTAACTAGTAGGTGAGCTCACGGGACTCAAACCTGATGACGTTGCTTATACGAATTCTAGCAAGAGCCGCTTCGCAGAATCTACCACTGGATCGGAAACACGACCCACTGAGAAGATCCGGCGAGAAACTCAGTGGGCTTCAAAAGTGTCAATGAGCGACGTCCGCTGACACTTTTCCCCTTTTCAATTCCAGCCGCCAAGGGCGACACACCGATTTCATATTTCATATATTCATATATCTTTAGTTTGTCACTTATAAACTAATAAAGATATCAAAACTAATAAATACAGTCCACTCTCATTCACCACAACGCAACAACAACTAAACCATATTATGCAAATATTATTTACACAATCAATGCAGTATGTATTTACTCACTTTGTATTGAATTTCTTATGGCATACGTTACATTCAACCGTTCCCTGTCTCAGATGTATGTCTTTGATGTGCCTTTTCATATCATGTTGATAGGTAAACGCCTTATCGCAGTAGTTACACTGAAATAATAATTAAATATACATTAGACATTTGACTATTAGAATGTTCTATTATGAAAATATTTATTACATTCTCTTCATCCTTTCAAGTTAGTTTTGAGAAATAATTATATATGAAATAGCTTTTGCCAGCGACTCCGTTCACGTGGAATAATTACTTTGGCACAATGCTAAATTTTACCCCCCACTTTATTTACGTAGAAAGTGAAAATATTTTTTAATTATAGAATGTTATGGAGCTATTTAAACCCCTATTTTGAAACATTCTTTATTGGTGCTCCACTTGTAATGCTCTTGCCGTGATGTTATATAGCCTATAGCCTTCCTACATAAATGGGCTATCTAACAATGAAAGAATTTTTCAAATCAGACCAGTAGTTCCTAAGATTAGCGCGTTCAAACAAACAAACTCTTGCGCTTTATAATATTAGTATAGATAAGGGTGTACCTTATGTGGCCTTGCTGTGCTGTGGACATGTCGCATGTGTTTAGCAAGGTTGCTCGAGGTCGTTGTACCTTTAGGGCATAACGAACATTTGAAAGGTTTCTCACGTAAGTGAGATCTTTTATGTACCCTCAACAAGTCCACAGTTCTACCTTTGTATGGGCATACGTCGCATTTATAAGGAAACACGTTTTCGTGTGTGCACCTAAAATTTAATACATTATTTGTCAACATTTTAATTACTATTCTAGACTGGTATGTGTGGATGTTACATGATTTCTTGGTATCATAAAATCTTCATTTGCGTTAATTCTTTATTTTTATTTTATATAATTACTTCGTAATGCCTCAATCGAGAAATAGAAGACCTAAACTTTTGTATAAAATAAATTTAAAACAAACAAAAGAAATCCGTCCGACGGAGGACACATCAAAGGGAAAACAAAATTGTCATTTTTATTTATTTCCGAGCATTTTCATATTTATTTCACTTTTAAACCTTCTCTGTACTTCCACAAATAATTCAAGACCAAAATTAGCCAAATCGGTCTAGCCGTTCTCGAGTTTTAGCGAGACTAACGAACAGCAATTCATTTTTATATATATAGATGTATAATTAAGTGAAACTTTTGTATTTACCTTAACTAGGGTTAACATACCAGTAATAAAATTAAGCATATTACAATAAAGTTGCGTTAAGAAAGCACATACATACATATGTGTTAAGAGGCTTGCCTTAGAAACTGCTGTTTTACCACATATGTCACATAAAAATATCTTTTTCTGGTTAGCTTCTTTTTGTGTTTTTTTAGGTGGCTTAGGAATTGAGGAACTTTCTTCTAAGCTACATTTCATCAGATGAGTCTCGTATGATGTCTAAAATATAAAATAAACAATTAAACTACAAAATTTCAATTACAATATAAATTGATCTACTTCTACTAGATTTTTTTCCCTTCCTATGCTGATAGCCTTGAGAGGCTATTTCAGCTTCACCCTAACGTGTGTAGGTGAGTTCACGGGGCTCAAACCGGAGTGGTGCTAACACTGGCCCTAGCAAGAGCAGTGCTTCGCAGAATTCACCATCGGATCGGAAACGCGACCCACTGAGAAGAAAAGAGTGGGCTGTGTCTATGTGTTAATTCGCTCGTCGAGCCCTTCGTCGCAAGCGCCGGGTTCGACGAGGACGGTGACCGGTGCTTGTGGTGCCTAAAAGCACCGTTAATGGATCAGGAGGATCCGTAATGACGTGCTTTGGGCGACGTCGACTGTTTACCATTCGGTCTACAGGATCGGGTATGTAGTTTCCAGGGGCCACGACAAGAGGGTTCTCATGTCGTGCCGCCTTTTCAAAGTGCGTCTACTGGAACTATTTTGGTTAGACTTTAATTTTATTATACTGTGATAATATAATATTAGTTGTCTTAACAACTGTTTACTTACTGCATCACAAAATTGTTTATTACATATTGAACAGTTTAAACTTTCTGAGTTATCATCTGAAAAGTCTGGTGATTGTACTTTATAAGAGTAATCGATTTCTTTTTGGGGCTTGTCACTGTCTTCGTTTCTGTTGTAGTCCACATCACATTCTAGAGAATAATTTTTTTTTAAAGAAACAATAACTTGTTCATATATCTACCTTACACAAACTCAAGTCCCACCTCAATGGTGTCACTTTTAAACGTTGTCAGTTAGAAAGAACCTTTGCATGTGTTAACATTAGACCTTAAAAATACTAATGGAAATTAAATAAATGTATCCAAACCAAATCCTATCCGTTCTTGCTTTTGGAATTTATTTATTGAATTTATTATTTCTTTAAGCTATTTTCGTAACCCATTCTATTTATCTACAAATGTTCACGATTGACTTCCACGGTGAAGGAATAGCATCGTGTAATAAAAATCAAACCCGGAAAATTATAATTTGCGTAATTACTGGTGGTAGGACCAAGAGTGAGTCCGCACGGGTTGGTACAACCACACCTCCTATTTCTGCCGTGATGCAGTCATGCGTTTCGGTTTGAAGGATGGGGCAGCTGTTGTACTTGAGACCCTAGAACTTATATCTCAAGGTGGGTGGCGCATTTACGCCGTAGATGTCTATGGGCTCCAGTAACCACTTAACATCAGGTGGGCTGTGCGCTCGTCCACCCAACAAAGCAATAAAGATTATTTTTTTATCTTCCAGCCTATAGACGACCACTGCTAGACATAGCCTCTCCTCAGCCTTGCCACAATGACCTGTGCTGCCTGCAACCAGCAGATTCCCGCTAACCTCAATAGCAACCTATTTTTGGTCCAGTTTGTGTAGCTCATTTGTGTAATGTTATGTAGAGTTAATGTTAAAATATAATGAAACAATAATTCTACCTGTTTTAATGGAAACCTCCAGTAACATTTCATTGTTTTTCTGACATATTTCTCTAAACATTATACAACCATTCAATAAATCAAGACAGCTTTGACACATTTTTTTAGACAAATTGTCTGTTTTGGATATCTGAAAATATTTTAAAGTCAAGCAAAGAATATAATTAATTACCTTTTCTATTATGCAATAACAATTTATGTGATGTATATATATAATATAATAATATATTTTTATGCATTATTAATGACACGGTTCATAGTATTTTTAAACTCTCGGATTTCGCTGTTCTTTTGCTTTAATTTGGTCCTTTTGTATTATGAAAACAATATTTCTGTGATGATTATATTTTAATAAAATTTTAAAATATTCTAGAGCTTGCTTTCTTAAGCCATATCTTTGTGAAATATAAAATTTGCAATAACAAGTATCTATGCAAATTTTTGCTTATTTTATGGTGGGACAGTAACACCTTTACAGTTTTGAGAAGATTAACTTACACTCTCGAAGTCTTTTAGTTTGTATTTTCCCTACCTATTTGCTGGTAACCTAAGAGGCTATTCTAACTACGCCCGGACAGGTAGGTGAGCTCAAGGGCTCAACCTGAGAGAATTAGCTAATACTAGCCCTAGCAGTGCTTCACAGAATCTACCACCGGATTGGAATCGCGACCTACTGAGAGGATCCGGCGACAAACGCAGCGTCTATTGGTTCGTTCGCTCGATGAACTTTAAGCATCGAGAGTGAATCTGGGGGATCAGACAAGACATGTTTAGGGCGACGGGATCGCGATGGATAAGTAATTAGCGTCGGTCACAATAAGAGGGTTTTTGTGAAGCGCCGCTTTGTCGAAGTAGCATTCTGACGCTTTCTTAAGATACTTGCGTATTGATACTACATTTAGGTCGTTGTGAAGATTTACATTCCTCCCATACCACGGCGCTCCTCCGGCGATCCTACAGAAACGGGATTGGATGACCTGTAGAGAGTTAACGTGTGTACGGGCCGCGTGAGCAAACACTGCACTTGCATAGGTCTTGATTTTAATTGTGGGAATAGAGTTACCACACCTAATTTGTGAAGAGATACTAGCAGTAGCGTCGGGAGGGCGAGTTATAATTATATATTACAGTTTACTAACAGTGACTCCAGAAAAATGTTTTATCTCCTCCGGAATATTCTGATGTACAAGATTGTCAAATATAGGAATCTCTCCTTTTTCCTCGTTGCATATTCTGCACATAATTATTGTCGTTTTCTCCAAATTTCTTCTGAAAATTAGAATAATTCAATCTAAATTTATGAGCAGTATACATCAAGATTATTCAAAATATAGGTTTTTTATACTTAGTGTGAATGTTATGGTAGGCCTAAATGTAGTAATAAATGTCTTTTGGCTGATGAACGTTGTTTTTTAAGTTTGTAATATAAGTGATTGAAAAACTACTGCTAAATAGCGGTCGTTTAAGTATTTTATTTTTATTTTGTATTGATTAAGTATTTACTCAAATTGTTAAATCTTTCAGCAATGTATTTAATTTACCTTTTCCGTAACTTTCGTATTTTCTTTTTCTTTTTGTTCTGTAAAGCCTCTGCCAGCAGCATTGATTTAATGAGAAGAATAGAAGTCATCACGGAAGGTATTAAATGAAAATATGAATGTCTTACTGTGGGTAAGGGTAATATTTATCTACCTACCTACAGTTAGATTGACAGTGAAAGTTTGTTTGTTGATTGTTTCGTTAACTGAATAGACAAACGGAACGAAAACTCACATAGCTTAATCTTTGGGAACAAATGGACGAAGCCTTGTCTCATGTGGAAACTGAAATGAAATGGGATTGGATTGACTTTTTTAAAATAGATATTTAGTGGAGTGGAGTTGAGTAAAGACATAACTTGTTTGTAATTTATTAAGCCATCAGTGGATTTTTTGGAAGAACTGATATCACATTTTGCTGTTTTATTGACTTGTGGTGGTCGGTGTAGTGGGAGATACGGGGTTGTCCCGGCGTGTTCCAGAATATATCCCAAATTAAACACTCCAACAGTTTAATAGTTTGTATTTGGTAAGAAGCACAAGCACAGGAAAGCAGAAAGAAGAAGTGGATAATTAATTATAAGTTCAAAAGGAAAAATATTTACTGGCGGTAGAACAATTGTTTACAATATTAAAGCAGTGCGTCGCAAGCGAAAGCGTGGTGCGGACTGGCGGGCGGGAGGTGACGTGACCGGCCGTCGTACGAGTCGAGCTTTTTACGTTTGTTTATTCACATTACACCGTACAATTTTTTTTTGCATGTCTGCCGCTGTATGGATGACGCCACAGACTAATGGCTTAACAATCTCGTTACCAAGGCATAAAATAATAAAAAAGCAATCAAAATGGTTCAATAGTCTGGTTACCAGGCCATAAAATTAAAAAATCAGTTAATCAAAACTTAACTAAAAACTGGACTTACTTAGTGCATTGGAAATAAAAAATAATTATGTATTCCAATGTATAATTTGTTATAAATTCTTGTGTTGAATTTTTGTGTTAATGCTGCAGAATTATCTATAATGGCGTTTTACATTACGAAGTCAATGTTATCAAAATTTAATAAGGAATCATATCAACCTTATTCATTTGGCGAAGAAGAGAGAAGCAGCAGCAGTAGTGATCTATGGCAGCAGTTTGACGGGTATTTTGCAACAACAAAGTTAAAACACTTGAAATAAATATTTTAGTTAAATATCTTCAACAACTATTACTTAAAAAACCTTTCTTTATGTAAACACAATACTTCAATATCATTTGTTTTGTTTATGAATTTCAATTTTGGCAAACCTTATTAATTTTATTTACGAACTAGCTTACACCACAAATTGAACGATGATATTAAATACAAAAACTGTGTACCAATTTTCGACCAGCTTATTTATTTACATAGAAAAACACAAACATATGTATGTAATTGGCATGCGTATGAAATAGCATATAAATACTAAAGCAAATAATTACATCGAAAAACATTAACATATTATGTCTGTAATTGGCATGCGTATGAAATAGCATATAAATTCTTATGTTCCAGGAAAAAATCTCTACAATTATCAAAAGAAATGATATGCAGGGTATGTGCAAGAAACGGTTGTACTCCATTAACTGAAAAGTTAAACAGTTATGATATTATTAGTGCCATTCGGAGCATTGCCAATATAACGGTAAGTGTAAATCCTTTATTTTTAGATTTTTAAAAACAAATTCTATTTTTGAATTTTTGTTTTAAACACAAGTTGATGACAGATGAAATATAAATTTTATCATGTTATAAATATTAAGAATAAAATTTATAAATTATAAATATAGAACTATGTTTATGATTATTATTATCTCTAATATTTTTTGACTTTCAGATTGATTTAGATGATTCTTTGCCTAAGTATATATGTACTGAATGCTTAGATATGTTGAAAGTTGCCTTAAATTTCAAAACTAACTGTGAAACAGCTGATAAAAAATTTAGGAAATTATTGAACCCCATGGGTAAGTATCAAATCTTTATTAGTTATAAATTATATTAATTAAATATATAAACATAAACCCATCCAAAAAATTTATATACTAAAATAAATAATACTTGCTTATTTGTTTGTATATTCAAATTGCTCATTTTGAACTTCAAAAGGGAGGAATAAATATTAAAAAAATGCCACTGCCACACTACTAAAATACAAATTACAAATTAATATTAGAATAAAAAAATAAAAACATGGAGATAAAATCTAGGGTCAGCAGACTAAAGCACATAAGTCAAAAAACTCTACTTTACAGGAATTAAAAAAAACTATTTAGAATCTTATACATTAACAAACTTAATAATGTTTATTTGAATTTTATAAGTCTATAACACTAACTTATTATTAAAATTAAATATTTTAAAGTAAATGTGATTATTTAATAATTAGATGACTTAAGTTATAAGGAACACAATAATAGTATGAGTTAAGTGAAAAAGATCAACAATTAAGATATATATTATAATAATATAAGTCATAAATATAAATAACAACTCAATGTTTAATTAAAATTCTTCTTCTTCATCGAGTTCTAAAATATCTGGATCAGTATTTCGTAAAGTTTCCAACGTGGGAAGACTTATGTAAAATTCATGGAAAATATCTAGTATTAAAGGGAGCAGCGAAATTAAATCATTTTTTTTCTCGATGGATATGGGTAATGGCTGTATAGATATTAATTATATCATCAGTTTGAGACCCCCCTATGGATGATCTCCTTTTCATAGCAATTGTCTTTATAAAATTGTCACTTTCATCTAACGGTTTCATTAAACATCCTCGGCAGACAGGTTCACATTTACCATGCACAGTAAAAAAGTATTTTTATGTCTTCATTCTAAGCTTTTGCTTTTCAGGTTCAATAGCTCGTATTCTTAGCTTAGATTTATCTTGAATTTCCATTAATGGCGCCAAGTATCCAGATCTTTTGCATATGACCCCATTTGCCAATATTCTGTAAATATGGCATGCCTATCAGTTAATGGTATAGGTTCTTTACATTTCATTCTGCAAACAGGTAACTCTTTCAAATTCAAAATCATTTATTTCAACTTAGATGTCAGTATAACACACTTGTTGAATGTCAAAATATAAATAACAATGTTATCTCTACCACCGGTTCCAAAAAAAGCCACAGTCCTGAGAAGAACCTGCGAAACAAACTCAGCGGGTTTTTTTTTTGTTTTTTCTCAAATATATTTTTTTTCATAGTGCGATCTGATATACATTTTCCTTTTAAAGTTTTGTATGCCTGTCCTATGTTACGTTTTATTTATTTTTTCTCTTTTTATAGTATGTATACTCTTTTTTGGAGACACATTAGGGATTCATTGAAATTTCATCACAAGTACTTGAACTTGATGTGATTGGAAGTCTCGGTAATTCATAACATGGATCTCGTACAGAATCATCACTAGAGAAGTCAAGTACAGAATAGTATGTTAAACTACTGACTTGATTTGATGATGTTGACGGTATAGGATCGTCTACTACTAGGTTCTCTGTGTTCAAAATCGACTGTTGATTTACATTTTCTAAAAAAGGACAAGATAATTATCTATTTATAATGATATAATATTGATATAATTACGTAATTTGCAAATCACAATTTTGAAGATATGTGAAAATATACCTTCATTGCTTTCCAGATGAGTGGATAACGCCATTTCAACTAATTTCTTGCCTCTTTGAATATTCATCTTAAACAATTAAAATACTTAAGCACTCACACACAACTAACCAACAAACTGTGCCCAATCGACAACATTAGTAAATTAAAACCACTTACCGAAGTATTGTTTACGTTATAAATATTTTTAAGTAACCACTTTCTCTAAAGAAATGTTACATTTTGATGTTCTTTATAACATAAGTCAGACTTCTTACGTTAATAACTTTGTACTTATGGTGTTCCTTAGAACATAAGTCCAGTTATGTTTTTTAGTTCGTTTGATTATATTAGGATTTGATAAGGTTGATACAGAACGCCGCTTGAATACGCCATGAAATACTTGAGCTTGATTTATGTGCTTTAGTCAGATTGTGTGTTGAGCAAAATGTAAACCGATGATGTAATAAAAAATTAATTGAAAATTTTTACTTATGTGCTTTAGTCTGCCGACCCTAGAAATTTTCTCATAACAAACACATTTTCTTTCAGGTAACCCAGCTTTCTATTCATATCCGTATTCCAAGAATGATTTTCAATTAATTTTACATAAGATGAAAACTAAACAGCTGAAGATTGCACAGGAAAAAGAGAAGCTTCGTATGAAGAGGGAAAAATCAATAAACAAAAAAATGCCCAAAGTCAAACAATTCAAATGTTCCCCCTGTGATGTTGTTTTCTCTACAAAAGTAAGTCATGAATTTTAAAGCAATCTGTTGGAAACTCCCCTTTAAAAAAAAAGTTTTTTGTTTATAAATTGCTAATAAAATGTTAAATTAGCCAAAAATAATTACGGAAAGGTTTATCTCATAATTTATTTATAAATATTGTTAATGTTGTCAAACAAAAAATAAATAATTGTATTATAATTGAGTATGTACTTTGTTCTGTATACTGAAGCTAAAATGAACTTATTCTTTTGTTAACGAAATATTTTGAAATAGGAAAAATTGATGGTTCATCGTCGCGAGAGACAGTGTATGAGGCGTGCATGTGACGTGTGTGGCCAGCTTGTCCTCAGTATATCGCATCACATGCGTCAGATACACAAACAGACGGTGCCTCATAAGTGTCCAACTTGCAACAAAGAGTTTTCAATATTAGCAAGACTCAAAAATCACATGTGAGTATTATTATTATATACATTTATATATTAACTGTGTATGAAATACCTAAAAAATAAGAATCACCTCAATGTTAGAGGACACATTACTCATTCATATAAGCATTCTGATTTAAAGAGCACCAATTATAATACTAGAACGTAAGGGAATTTCGGCTTCTTTTCTGCAATAACCTTATAGTTTAGAAAAAAGCTTTAGTCCAGAGTGAAGATTGTTTTCTGTCGTCGCTCTCTAGTTCATAAGCTACCTGACAATTATTAGAAATGTTAGTACATTAAATTGCAAACCGGCAAATTTACCGAATTTCGACAAAATCGGTATGGTTCCGTGCTTTGATCGTGAAATCGTAACAGAGTACGAGAGTTGTACTGTAAAAAGTCGTGACATTAGAAGCCATGTCTCAAGGTGGGTGGCGGCGTTTAGGTTATTCGTGTATGGCTTCCGGTATCCAGGTGGGCCGTGAGCTCGTCCACCCATAAGATATAAAAAAAAAATGCGCCCTTTTTTCCTACCTAAGCTGATGGTCTTGAGGGACCATTTCAGCGTAACTATAACTAGTAGGTGAGCTCATAGAGCTCAAACCTGACGTTGCTAAAATTAACCCTAGAAGAACAGTGCTTCGCAAAATCTACCACCGGATCGGGAACTGGACCCACTGAGAAGATCTGAAAGAAACTCAGTGGGCTGTGTCTGTGGGTTAATTTACGCGCCGAGCCCTTAGTCGCAAGCGACGGGTTCGACGAGAACGATGACCGCTGCTTGGGGTACCTAAAAGCACCGTTATTGGATCGGGAGGATCCGAAATGACGTGTTTAGGGTGATGTAGACTGTTTACCGTTCGGTCCGCAGGATCGGGAATGTAGTTACCGGCGGCCATGATCAGAGGGTTCTCGTGTCGTGCCGTTTTCTCGACAAGGCGCACTGATGCCCACTGTACATATTACCTGATGGATTACTCTAGGTCCATATCGTCGTGGAGGTTCACTTTTCGGATGTACCACGAGGCCCTAGCTATCCTGCAAAGACGCGATTGTATCATTTGAAGGGGTTTCAAGTTAGCGCGGGCCGCGTGAGCGAACACTACACTTGCATAGGTCATGACCGGACGTATGCAAGTTTTGTAGGGTGTCACCTTATTTCTAAGGCACAATTTACTTGGCTTGCAAATCATCAGTTAGATGTGCGCCCATAATCATTACACAGTTCGTGAATACATTTAGCCGTCTATGAAAATAAAATTATTATTTTTCAAATTGACATATTTTGTTCCAGGATGATCCACACAAACACATTCAATTTCTTCTGTGATTTGTGTCCGTACAAATGCAAATACAAGTATTATCTGGTGCTGCATATGCGCACCCACACCGGCGAGAAACCTTACAAGTGTTCACAGTGCAGCGCTACTTTCGTAAATCCTTCGAATCTCAACAAACATAAATTAACACATCAAGAAAAGCAGTATAAGGTTCGTTGTACATTTCATAATATAATACCATTCTGCCTTTTTCTGTTGCGAACCAATTTTGTGTCTAATATTAATACGTACAAAAACTTTGTATCCCTTTTTACGAAAATTGAGCGGACGGAGGAGTATGAAATTTTCCACACTTATAGAGAAGAAGTGCACAATGCTAATATTTTTTTAAAATAATGCATAAAAGAATTAAAAGATACATTAAATCAATAAAGAAAACATTACACACACACTACATACCATGTATTTGACGCACACACGCATGCATACTAGGTATTTATTGTCAAACTTTTGTTCTTGACGTCTGTTGTCAAATTGAGATTAAATATTGTTTGTCTTTGTTAATATTTTTTATAGTGTAGTCTTGGTGAAATTTGCGATTATAGAAGTATAAAATACAATCATAATAGTGTACTAACTTACAATTCCAATTAATTATAGTCGAATTTCGACTACTGCGGGACCTCTAGTTCTATTTTCAAAGGGGTCAGAAAAATGTGAATCTAATGATATTTTATTGAGTTTTTTTTAATTTGACTGACAAAAGCTGCTTTATGTACCCATGGAGCATTAATTAGCATGTATTTCAACATGTACTGATCAAATTAAAGTAAAGTTTGTATGCTGTAGGATTTTTAATGTTAAATCGAAAGACGTTATAAAGATTTTACACTAAATTTTGACATAGGAATTTTTCAAATTAGCGTCCATAAAAATAATTTGGAACCACTTTTAAGAGACAATCCCATTTGATTGATTAATGTATATTCAAATAATTTTTGACTGACTCGGTGGTGTAGGTAACGCCCCTGACTGTTCCCACATGCAAACATTCGTGTGATGGAAAAGTTTGTTTGCTCTTTGTCTGTGTGTTAAATATAATCAGTGGTCCCTCGGTAGTCGTAATTCGACTATAATTCATGGAAATTATAAGTTTGTACAATTGTCAAAGACTATTATACTTCTATAATCACAGATTTCGCCAAGACTACACTTTAGACAAATATTCATAAAGACAAACAATATTTAATCTATTCTCAATTTGACCACAGACTGTAAGCAATAAAAAAAGTTTGACAATAAATAAATAGTATGCATCCGTGTGTGCATCAAATACATTCATTGACAGTTCGGGTGTCATCGTATTCCGATACAGATCAGAGTTTTCCCGAAGGAAAATAATTTCTCACTACATCTCTAGTGGGAAATTTTCAACTTATTTTTTTTTTGTAATCATATTATTAACAAGAAACGGAGAAAATGAAGATATTTTATGTTAAACTTTAAATCTGCGCGCGAAACCTGTCTAGTGATACATGCGCATTCGGGAATTCCGATTGCTCCCGATAACGCCCGATTACGACTTGATGTGCCGCCAGTGTTGTACGCTACATAATCTATATATTAATACGTGAAGCAAAAACTTTGTACCCCTTTGTACAATTGTTCACGGTTGACTTCCACGGTGAAGGAATAACATCGTGTAATAAAAATCAAACCCGCAAAATTATAATTTGCGTAATTACTGGTGGTAGGACCTCTTGAGAGTCCGCACGGGTGGGTGCCACCGCCCCGCCTATTTCTGCCGTGAAGCAGTAATGCGTTTCGGTTTGAAGGGTGGGGCAGCCGTTGTAACTATGCTGAGACCTTGGAACTTATATCTCAGGGTGTGGCGCGTTTGCGTTGTAGATGTCTATGGGTTCCAGTAACCACTTAACACCAGGGCTGTGAGCTCGTCCACACATCTAGGCAATAAAAAAAAACCCTTTTTACGAAAATTGCGCGGACGGAGGAGTATGAAATTTCTCACACTTATAGCATTGATTTTTTTTTAAATAATGCATAAAAGAATCTTTAAATCAATAAATAAAACATTACACACACTACCATGTATTTGACACAACACATATATAAAAATATACTCTTTGTTTATTGTCAGTTGGGAAACTTGTTATTGTTTAAAGTCTGTTGTCGAATTGAAAATAGATTAATATTGCAGTTTTGGCGAGTACTGTGATTATATTATCGAAATATAATAGTGTTTGTCATTATAACCATAATAATGTTTAAACTTATAATTTCAATTAATTACTGTCGAATCTCGACTGCTGCGGGGTCACTAGTAATAATATAATACATAACAATATAAATTTTCATACATTATAATAATATAAATTGTTTCAGTGCAAAATGTGCGAGAAAGCTTTCCGTACTAATTCCGCGCTTAGGCAACACCGCGAGGCGGCCCATCTCAACATCAAGCACCCTTGCAATCTGTGCGGAAGGGACTTCTGTTACAAGTGAGACTATGATAATTTTACAAAGGAGTCGACTATTATCAAAGCCGGCAATGTGACTTTTAGATAATTATTGGTAAATCAAAAAAACGAATTATTGACTTTGTATTTCATTGGCAGTCACAAAACTCTTCTGAACGACATCTTAGATAAATAACAGGTTAAGTTAACCTTTATTTAATGCAGGTTTTGAACCGTATTCTTTGAAGGAGACGATTATATTGAAATATCAATAATTGAAATATCAATAATTTTTTTTTGTCCAAATGCACAGATTGCCACCTTTGATAATAGACGACTCAAAGGATCGTTAATGTAAATCTCGTTGTCGGGTCGATGTTGTGGGTTATCCGGTACGGATTAGAATGAAATCTGCTTTGTTTCCTAAAACCTGCTAAAATTGCTTTCAGACTACGCCATATAGTATAGCAGCGTATAGTAAGCCAACAATATATAATACAGTACAGAGTAATTATTTTTTTAAAAGGATTTTATGACCTGGTAATTAAGACCTTTAGGTAAATTCTAATTTTAAAATGATAATATGAAGTGAAATGAAGTTGATTAATATGAAACATGGAATAAAAGGAAAAGAGATGATATGTTATGAAATATAATCTCAGTAAAATGGTGGTCATTTACTGAAACTTTTTCAATGGATTTTTGAACGATCCCAAGAAGGTACGTCCAGCGGCTTGGTTTTATTTTCCCAAATTTGTGCTCACAGATACTAAACATTTAATAAACCACCGTTATTACACATTTAAACCCGAAGAAACACTAAATAGACCAAAAAAACAAATCACACAACTTCACTACTCGCCTTCCCGCCAAAAAGTCAGTACATTGTGAACGTGTCCATAACAATATATGGTGCGCGATATTGTTGTGCTATGAGATATGTACTATATGCTATTATATTATAGCGTAGTCTGAAAATAGCTTAACGCGCGTCCGGGGACGCGACTGTGCCGGCGTCCGCGTACCACTACCCTGCCTATTTCTGCCGTGAAGCAGTAATGCGTTTCGGTTTGAAGGGTGGGGCAGCCGTTGTAACTATACTTGAGACCTTAGAACTTATATCACAAGGTGGGTGGCGCATTTACGTTGTGGATGTCTATGGGCTCCAGTAACCACTTAACACCAGGTGGGCTGTGAGCGGGTCCACCCAAGTAAGCGATAAAAAAAAAAACTTAATCTAAAACCGCCATTTTCTCCTGCGATATAGTAGAACGTAAAAAATTTTACAAATTTTATTTTCAATTTTTTATTCAAATACTTGATAAATAAATATTTTGATTAAAAAATGATTGTTTTAAAATTCATTAATTGACATCCTTAGCAAAAACTATACTTAAAATTAGAAAAAAAAATCTTTGACCTGAGGTCAAATTTTCATCTGCAATGTGGCCCGACTATCAAAATATTTGCCCACCCCTGGTCTAGAGAGACCATATCAGCGTAACCTTAACTAGTAGGTGAGCTCACGGGGCTCAAACCTGACGACGTTGCTAACACGAACCCTAGCAAGAGCCGTGCTTTGCAGAATCTACCACCGCGTCGGAAACGCGATCCACCGAGAAGATCCGGCGAGAAGCTCAGTGGGCTAAACGCGTTCATCATTGTCCGTGCACCGACAACCTTTATTATTTTTAACAGGTCGGATTTGCGCAAACACGAGATACGCAGCCACAACCGCGCGAAGCGGGACTACGTGGGCGGCGAGCCCGCCTACAAGCAGTGGGAGCGCATGCAGAAGGACGACCCCGCTGACGTCACCAAGTGGCGCTCCGACGACGCCTCCCTCGTCCAAGGGGCCTACATCGAACCGCCCAAGCAGTTTGTACATACGAACAACGGAATGTACTTCTCGGACGTGTCCGGCCTGATACAACACCAGCCTCAAATGGGTTAGTTTTTTTTTTTTTTTTTAATAATAGACGCAGTAGGCAACGGCTTGTCTGTGCCCTGGTTTGCTGATGTTTTTTTTCTCTACCTAAGCTGATAGCCTTGAGAGGCTATTTTAGCGTATCCTTAACTAGTAGATGAGCTCACGGGGCTCAAACCGGAGTGATGCTAACACTGACTCTAGCAAGAGCAGTACTTCGCAGAATCTACCACCGGATCGGAAACGCGACCCACTGAGAAGATCCGGCGAGAAACTCAGTGGGCTGTGTGTCTGTGGGTTAATTTACTCGTCGAGCCCTTCGTCTGAAGCGACGGGTTTGACGAGAACAATGACCGGTGCTTGGGGTACCTAAAAGCACCGCGCTTATGTTCATGGGCGACTGCGTATATTATACCGTTCGGTAGGCCTTAACCGTGATTGACATTCAAAATGAATGCGAAAATGAGTTTGTTTGTTTGTTATGCTTTGACGCCTAAAGGTGTCACGTTCTCATATGTATAGAAAAAATAGGGTACATAATAATATCATTTAGAAAAATGTACTGCCCCTGATTCGAGAGAAGCCACTGATCTAAGTAGTTTCAATCAGAATCAATGTTTATGTTATATTTTATAAATTGTTACAGTTCAACAACAAACTGTGGAAATAATACTGTGAGTATTTAATAAAAAAATTATTGTAACTGCTTTAAAATGTGATGTACGTTTGCTTTTGCTATTCATATTCAAATAACTTGAAGCTTGCGTAACAGCAATTTACAACAAATACAATTGCGTTACAACAAATTACGACAAATAACCGTATTTGTCGTCTGTCTTTGTGTTGCGGGAAGTAAAATTATTTAATATCTCTCTCTCTTTCTCTCTCTCCCTATCTCAGTACATTCTATTTTCATTTTCTAATCATAATTGTATATAATAAAAAAACCGGGTGTGTACTTATGTACGTACGTATGTAAGAAGAAGCTATATTAAGTTAGGGTAATTGAATGAGTTGCTAAGTCAACTTTATGAAATCTATTTGTCGTTACAAAATATTATTAAATAATAATTCCATAGATATAGCTTCAAATTCTATTATATAACGAGCGACCCGCCCTCGCTTCTTTTCGGGAACTGTAATTTATTATTGATTTCTCCACTATTTAATGGATGTTATTATACATATAAACCTTCCTCTTCAATCACTCTATCTATTAAAAAAAAATTGCATCAAAATCCGTTGCGTAGTTTTAAAGATTTAAGCATACATAGGGATATAGGGACAGAGAAAGCGACTTTGTTTTATACTATGTAGTATTTTCATAGTGACATTTTGCGCGTGCAATTTTTTTACTGGATATTTCAATTTAATTTTCGAATGTTTGATTGCAGGCCGGAACTTAATTTAAAAAAGGACGAAGTGACTTTATATGAAACCGATCAAGGAATAGGGTATTTTTAAAGTGAAATATTATGTTAATTAAAGACTTGATGAAGGTGCACCAATTATTTACGAATATGGCTTATAAAATGTATTCGTTTACTCAAATGTAACAAATAAACATGAACGCTTTATACAATAAATATTTATGTTAAAAGCAGTTGTTATTTACTCGTTAATTATAAATATATAAGTAAATAAATTTATTTTTCTTATATGTATAACGGTAGGCAGCGGCTTGGTTCTGCCCCTGGCATTGCTGAAGTCCATGGGCGATGGTAACCACTCACATCAGGTGGGTCGTAAGCTCCTCTGCCTACATGGCCAATTAAACATTTTTTTTAGTGATTTTTTTTTCTTAAATGTTATCTGCCTCTTTACATATATTTAAAAACAGCGACGTTAATCTACATAATAATATAAAGACACTAAAAATGTAATGATACGAGATTGACACTAATTTAGTATGACAAATATTTTAGCTATGGAAAGCAACGGTAAACGGCTCACGTTTTTTGCTGTAGTAGCTTTAACCGTGGGCGCGCTTGAGTTAATGCGCAAATACAATGTAGGGAATACCTACCCCTCGGGAATAGTTTGTTTTACGTTCTTTTCTGTTTCTTGACAAAATCAGTGGCGTGGCACTAGTACAGACTACAGGGCGAAAGAATCTGGTGGTAAAATCTTACAGGCTAGTTCAGAATGTAATATTTTTACACATTTTTACATAGTTTAGTAATTTTTATTTAATTGAACTTAGAATCAATTAAAGCTAGATGTACATAATTAAAGATCGGTTGTCATACCGTACAATGGGGTAAATAGGGACAAAATCGACCTTCAGATTGAATTTTAAAATAGTTCCAATTAAATAGTCACTGCTCAACCAAAGAAATAAGTTGAGTCTTGAACGTACCTAGGTGATAAAAACCGTTACATTATTTTAATTATTCATTTTAAAGAAATAATCGGTAAAATAATGGCCGTCCCAATTTACCCAGCGTCCGGGGTAAATTGACACGGTTAAGGGTTAAATTGGGATATTTGTAAGGGTTGTCAACTCGCAGTACTGCGATATATAGGTAGGTGCCATATAATTATTTATATGGACCGAAATGATGAACACAATCCATAATTTAAGCACAATACACAACATAGTGTAAATTAAGCTAGTTTCTATTCCGAAGCGATGTGACGTGAATGATAATCAACAATACAATGATCAAAAAAAGTATGTGCATGTTATATTTTATAAAATTATTATTTAATTTCCTTAAAAATCACAACTCTGAAACAAAATCATAAAATAGAATAAAAAATAGAAAACAAAAGGACTGGAAATGCAATAATACAATTTTATTTAATCAACATTTTCAAAATAATCTTTGAGCAAGAGTAAGATATCAGGTGAATAAGATAAAAAAACAGCTTTATCTGATTACTGCCAATAATAACAAAAATAAAAGAAATTCTTTCTAAGCGAAATAACTAAACTCAATTAATTCACTCACTCATAATTGGATATCTCGGATTTTTAATTAATGCTACATTTAAAATCTGAGGCCTGTTTTTATTTGTGTGTGTTCATTGTGAATGTTAACAAAATCATGATTCGATGCGTGAATAGATTCTGAAATAACAAAAGTTTTGATTCGTTTGAGTTCTTTTAACTTTTAATTTTTTTTATTGCTATAAAGAACATACGACCGGGCAGATATTACAAGGTAAATGTCGCGAAAAAAAAGTAATTATATAAATACTTTTCTTTTACCTATAATACTTACATAAACTAACTGATAAACACATTAACCTTCTTTACATCACGCAATTAAGTGATAGTATAGGCTAAAAAATCTATTATAAGATATCAGTGACAACCCTAACAAGCCATCCCTATTTTGTCTTTTGGCGTTCCAATTTTGTGTTTTCTCGTCCCTAATTTTTCCAGTCTCGTTCCAAATTACCCTACATACGTCCCAATTTTCCCCAAAAAGAAAGGAAAAAATATACATTTTTTATTTTGTCGAAATATTGTATTTAAAATAAGAATATTGCAACTTACCGTTTGTTGTGGTATTTCCAGGTGTATTAAAAACTTATATAAACTGTGATCTTATTGAAAAAACAACGATAATATCACTTTTTTTTAAAGTTCTTTAAGCTGTTTTAAAACGCACTTTTCAACCACTATTTTAAATTTAATTTGACGAATTTTTGGGACCAACTTAACTCATGTTTAGTACTTCCATAATTAACTTGGTTTTTCTTCTATACATTGATAAATATTACCTTAAAGAAAATTAGGTAGATTCCGTGCTACAAGTACTTTGAGAATCTTCCGCAGGTTTGTCCCAATTTACCCCAGGATCCCAATTTACCCCATGTCATGGTACATAAAACAATTTTACAGACATGTAATACCTACTTATGCTTATGAAAATTTAATATATTAGATATTTAACTAAAATGCCCACGATATTAATAATACCTGTTGCATAATTAGTTCAATGATTTATTAAAATTAAATTACAACGTCACCGTTTCACTGGGATTCCATCGAACGCATTTACCACGGGTCTCAGATTGTATAGCTCTCCACCAATGGACGACATGTATACAAAAGGACAATGCCCAAAAGTGGGCCAACTTTATGTCAAAACTATTTGTACTTGAAAAACTATGCCTTATTTTTTTACGTTGTTTAGTTTATGTATCAACATTTCTTTCGCCGTGGCATTGTTTTACAAAAAAATAAATTACTTATTTGATAACATCCCAAAACTTAGTGCCATAGTTTTTAAATTCGCCAATAGGCAAAGGCCCATAAAGCCTTATAGTAAACCTATATGCTGCCAAACGAAAGAGTTGTCTGTGACTTGAACAACAAATTATAAAAAAAAAAACTAATGGTTATAATTCAGACTTTTTAGTTTATTTTTGTTCAATTCAATATTTATATATTGTAATAATAATAATTACTTAAAACCATGAGCTATTTTATTTCATATTTTTAGATATTAATGATTCCATTAGTAAAAATCTCAATGGCCTACCATTACTCTATTCTTATGATCAGAGAGTTTTGGCAGCAACCCGAGTGAAGCGTCACTTGAAGTTTTATTTTAATGTTATTTTAATAGTTTATTGTGATGTATAATATATAAATTGGGTGTTGTTTTGTGTATTAAACGTCAATAATCGTTGTTCACGATTATTGAGGCATTGAAATAAAACTGTGGCTAACATAGCGGTGACTGTTTTTTTTTTTTCAAGATAAAAGTTCTGCGGAAATTCATGCTCACTCAATGAGCCTCATCGAGTTGACGTCAAAACTCCCAAAAAGCAATAAAAAGAGATACACCGGCTTTTTATTGACATAAAAAATATAACTACGACTGACTAGGCTGTATAGGCTATGCTGTTTGCCTGCTTATTGGCGAATTTAAAAACAACAACAACAATATCGTTGTCGGCTTCCGGATTTTCATTTCATTTTATTATTATTATGAGGATATAATAATAATAAAGTGTACGTAAGGGCTTATTTCTAGCAACATTAACCACAATTAACTTATTTAATACTGTAAATAATGATGAAAGCGATTATTGATTTCGAAAAAAACAATTAACAACTTAATTTTAGCTGCAGAAAAAAACAGATTTCTCTTAAACCTGGGTGAGAATATAAAAATAGTTTCCTGAATATGAAACGATATTTCTTTGTCTATCAAAATAAGTTAAAACCATTATGACGCGACAACTTTTTTTAGGGGCCCAAACGCCCATAGAAAATGGGCATTGTCCTTTGATGATTATAGGTTTACTGGTGGTTTTACTGGTGGTAGGACCTCTTGTGAGTCCGCACGGGTAGATACCACCACCCTGTCTATTTCTGCCGTGAAGCAGTAATGCATTTCGGTTTGAAGGGTGGGGCAGCCGTTGTAACCACGTGTAACTATACTTGAGACCTTAGAACTTATATCTCAAGGTGGGTGGCGCTATTACGTTGTGGATGTCTATGGGCTCCAGTAACCACTTAACACCAGGTGGGCTGTGAGCTCGTCCACCCATCTACTCAATAAAAAAAAATTGATTAAGACCTCAAAGCGTAACAAATAAACTCACTTTGTCATTTAAAATTTTGGTATGGATATTAGTGTGAAATGCAGCGCTCACCTTAAATATGAGGTTAACGTCTCATTAAATTGTTATAACCTAATTCGGTAGCGTGAGATTGATATTAACCGGCAAGTCTAATGGGCTACCAACCGCCATGTCTCAAGCTGCTTTCAGACTTCACTATAATATAATAGCATATAGTATATAGCTCATAGCACAACAATATCACGCACCATACCTAGTCAGGTCATAAGTATTGTTACACAGTAAAAACTTTTCTTTTTGAATGCTGGCCACAAAAAAGTTTATTGAATTCGAATTTCGAATTGTTCATGAAGATAAAAATGTATACTTTTAGAATTTTACTCCTATTTTAAATATGGAGTGGACGCTTAAAGAAGACCGTGTTGCAGTTATTGCGTTGCATCGTTGCGGTTACGCGCCAATTCAAATTTTTAACATACTGAAAAATTTGAATATAACCAAAATATTCGTTTATCGTACCATCAAACGATACAATGAAGACTCTAGTGTAGATGACAGGTCAAGAAGTGGTCGCCCTCGGTCTGTTAGGACTCCAGCAGTGATAAAAGCTGTGAAGGCGCGAATTCAAAGAAATCCCAAACGTAAGCAGAAACTGTTGGCCCTTCAGATGGGGTTAAGCAGAACCACGGTGAAAAGGGTGTTAAATGAAGACTTAGGGCTTTGGGCATATCGAAGAAAAACAGGACATCGTTTGAATGCTCGTCTAATGGACCTGAGACTGAAGAGATGCCGCGCTTTGTTGAAGCGGTACGCGGGAAAAAAATATCGGGAAATTCTTTTTTCGGATGAAAAAATTTTTACCATAGAAGAGAGCTACAACAAACAAAATGATAAGGTGTACGCACACAGTAGTGAAGAAGCGAGCAACCGTATTCCGCGTGTCCAACGAGGTCATTTTCCATCCTCGCTCATGGTATGGTTGGGAGTTTCTTATTGGGGCTTAACAGAGGTACATTTTTGTGAGAAAGGTGTAAAAACGAATGCAGTTGTGTATCAAAATACAGTCCTGACGAACCTTGTGGAACCTGTTTCTCATACCATGTTCAATAACAGGCACTGGGTATTCCAACAAGATTCGGCGCCAGCTCATAGAGCGAAGAGCACACAAGACTGGCTGGCGGCGCGTGAAATCGACTTCATCCGGCATGAAGACTGGCCTTCCTCCAGTCCAGATTTGAATCCGTTAGATTACAAGATATGGCAACACTTGGAGGAAAAGGCGTGCTCAAAGCCTCATCCCAATTTGGAGTCACTCAAGACATCCTTGATTAAGGCAGCCGCCGATATTGACATGGACCTCGTTCGTGCTGCGATAGGCGACTGGCCGCGCAGATTGAAGGCCTGTATTCAAAATCACGGAGGTCATTTTGAATAAACTTTAGTGTCATAAGAATCTATGTTTTGTTAAGTTCATTTTGGTCTATGAATGGTTACATAATGAATAAACTTGTTTCAATTATTTTACATTAAACATGTGACAGAACTTATGACCTGACTAGGTATATTGTTATGGACACGTTCACACTGTACTGTACTATATATTATTGGCTTAGTACACGGCTTACTTACTATGCTATACTATATATCATTATAGTATAGCGTAGTCTGAAAGCAGCTTTACGTAAAACCGTTTTCGCCGACGACTTCGACGATCAGGATGCTTAGTGCGAGTTTTTTTACGTTCTCGATAGCAACAAGACAAGACAAGAAGGGTCGTCGTACCCCCTTTCGGAGGCACGGAACGGGCCTCGGGGCAAACCCCCACTGCCCGGGACGAAGCTCCCTGCCACACAGGACAGGGGTGAAGTGATTGCAAGACGGGATGGGGGGGGGGGGGCTGTTCGTATGCGCGCTCGGCGCACTCCACATCGACAAAAATATATACATAAACATAATACGATGAGCTTGATCTTAAGCGACGGATTGATGCCCGCGGAGGAGTCACCCCGGCGCCGGCTGCTGTCCTCTGCTTTTTTTTTTTTTTTTTTTTTTTCCCTAACTACTAACTAAAACTAAACTACTATACTAACTATTAACTAAACTATTTACATTATATACAAAGCGGGACAACAGTCAGCACCGTGGGGCCCGCCACCGGCCCCATGCCGCGGCCCCACCTCTACAAGTCAGAGGGGGAGCCGCGGCACTAGTTTGGCGCTCACCCGCTAAGGGCTCCCCAGAAGGGGAAGACCGTCGCGGGGAGGGACCGACGTAAGTCACTCCCCTTAAGGGGGAGTGGTCCACCCAAACGGGCGGTAGAATGGGTCCCCATAGGGGGGCACCCCAACAATGTGGGGGGAGATGAAGAGTGTGGACAGCTCAGTCCCATGGGGGCACTCATTATGAGCACTCCCATATCACTCCGGTTAAGCCGACTATCTTACCATAGCCGGGGGTTCCAGTAGCTCCCTTGGTAGCGCCCTACCATCAGGTGGTCTGGCGTGCAAGGGAGCTATATTGTGGAGATGCTCGTGGGGTCCACCGTCAGCCCGCTCGTACATATTACGAGCTAGCCTCCGAATGAACTCCTCGAGCGACTCCACATCTAGATCCCGGGCGATTACGTCATTTCTGACGTAACGCCCTGCTCCGACTATCGTGCGAAGAGCCAGATTCTGCTGGGCCTGTAACTTCACCCGCATGATCTGCGGGATGAGGTGATACCAGGCCGCAGCTGCGTACGTGATACGGGAACGAACATACGTCTTGTAAATGCCGAGTCTAGTCCTGGTCGGCAACCCGGAGGCCAACACCGGCCGGAGGAGAAACCTCGCATAGCGGGCGGCCGCCAACGCCGACTTGGCGTGGGCGGTCATTCTCAAACTCCGGTCGATATTGACTCCCAGGTATCGGACACTGGGCCTAAACTCGACATTGACTCCACGGAGACTGAGCTGTCCTGGGACGACTCTTGTGCGGACCGGACCGAAGAGGATAGCCGCGGTCTTCCCCACGTTGACCGCGACCCTCCATCGGTCCAGCCACTGGGGCAGTAGGTCCAACAGCCTCTGCATCCTCGAAATGGCCGCAGAGGGGAAATTAGAGGACGCGAAGTAGGCGCTGTCGTCGGCAAACAGCGCCAACTTCACGTCGGCTTCCCACGCTTGGAGGTTGCCCTCAAGCGTGGGAATGTCGTTGGTGTAGAGAGCGTAGAGGACTGGTGCCAGGACGCTTCCCTGGGGAACTCCGGCCGTGACTGGGCGCACCGACGACTTTGCGCCCTCGACCGCGACAAGGAAGGATCTTCCCTCCAGGTACGACCCCAGCAGTCGCACATAGGCGTGCTGGAGGTCCGTGTTCTGCAACAGCTTGTAGATCAGTCCCGCATGCCAGACACGGTCGAAGGCCTTCTCGATATCGAGAAAGACTGCGGCCGTGTACTGGCGCGCGTTGGACCGATCCGCCAAGTGGTGCATAACGCGGACCAATTGCAGCGTTGTCGAGTGACCGCTGCGAAACCCGAATTGCTCGGGTCTGAGAAGGATGTGCGGCGACACCCTTCTCAGCAGCAGCCGCTCGAACAACTTGCCCATATGCGACAGCAGAGTGATCGGACGATAGCTGGAGGGATTTCTCCTATCCTTGCCGGGTTTGGGCAGGGCAATAACCTTGCCCAATTTCCAAATTCCCGGGAAGTGTCCTGTGGACAGAATGGAATTGAACAGTCGTGTCATGAATGACACGACCGTTTCGGGGAAGTGGAAAAATGCGAGGGAGGGAATACCGTCCTCGCCCGGCGCTTTGCGCCTCTTCATCCGCTTGATGGAGAGGCGCAATTCACTGGGAGTGATGAAATCACCATCTCCCAACGGTGGCACCGGGGAGGAGAGTAGGCTTGCTACGCTCTCTTCCACCGATTGGTAGAATGCGGCCTCTGAGGGTGCAGAGTTATTTGGAGCGAACTGCCGCTCCAGCATTACGGCCAGGACATCGGCGCGGGCCTGAGCCGAGAAGCATCGGTTGCCCCTCTCGTCCACGAGTGGACAAGTCGGGGCAGGCCGATTTGAGAGCTGGCGGCAAAGTCGGTGGAGGGACACGGACGAGGGGTCCTCACGGGCCTCCTCAATCCGTTCCTCCCACGCATAGCCCCGATAGGAGCTAATCTTCGCCGCCAACTCCGCTTCCAGCTCATTAAGCTCGCGCTTGATCCTGGGACAACGAGTTGTCGCCCAGAGCCTCCTCAGACCCCTCTTCCGGCGAATAATCGCTTTCAGATGGGCCGGGAGTATACCTCTGGGCCCGCCGCTGGGCACAAGAGTCGTCGCCTGGTCGATCGCTCCCCTGATGGAGTCGACAAGGCGGACTGCCGCGTCGTCGACCCCCTCAGGGGTGTTGGGGTCCTGAATTGCGGGAAGGTCGACTAGGCGTCTCTTAAAGAGCTCCCAGTCGACCTTCGGTCGTAGGGGTGAGGTCGCAACCCGGGTCAGCCCCATTCCCAGTGTGACCAGGATAGGGAGATGGGGGGTACCCAGGTCGTACAGTGCCTCAATAGTTAAGGGGCACCGTAGCCCCTTGTGAACGCACACATCCAACACGTCGGGCTGGAGTTGCGCGGCGGTCGGAATGTGCGTGGGTTCGTCGGGGCCGACCACAGAGTAGTCGCCCTTATCGGCATCTTCTAACAGCCGCCTGCCCACTGCTGAGTTGAGTCGGGAGCCCCACGCGACGTGCTTCGCGTTGAGGTCCCCGACCAGCAGAGCTGGGCGGCTGTCGCAATTCAGGACCCGTCTTATGTCCCCGGGGTGGAAATCAGGCCCCGGGGGTCTATACGCGGCATAAACCCGCATATCTCCCCCCGAGGTGTGGATCCTCACACCGATCGACCTTGTCGATGTGAAGGCCAGCAAATCCAACTGATCATGCACCACGTCTCGCCTGACGAGCGCCGCAGTGCCCCTGAACGGCGTCCCGGCAGGACTCACCTCGTCACGTCGGTACATGAAGTAGTTTGGAATCCTGAACACATCCCGAGGACGTAGCTTGGTCTCGCCCAGGAGCACAACCTCAGGGTTGTACTCCCGGGCGAGGACCAAGAGATCGTTCTTGCGGGTTTTTACCCCGCCGGGGTTCCAATAAATGATGCGCAGTTCCTGGCTAGCCATTGAACTGCGCAATCATTCGGTAGAACCCCGACAAGAGAGCCCCGAAAGGGCTGGCTCCCGAGGCGATCTCGCGGATCACTCCGGAGACCACCTCGGACAATTTTTCCCAGAGCGCGAGGAGCCATGCAGCAAAGCCGGCAGGCTGTGAGGCCTGCCGACCGCTGCGCTGCTCGCGCTGAGGGCGGGGGGGAAGAGGGGGCTGAGATGAGGTTGGTTGCGACTGAGGCAAGTTTACCTCAGTCACGGCTTGAACATCAATGGCTTGACTACTTTCGGGGATATGAGGGGTCTTAACATCGACCTCCATTGCTGTTGAGGTTTGGGCCGTTTGTATGTTTTGAGTAGCTGTTGTTGTTGTTGCTGCTGTTGCTACTGTTGCTAGAGAAGGGGGAGGAAGGACTACGGCTGCTTCTATCAATAGTTTTCTCTTTAATTTCCTTCTCTCTTTTTTATTTTTATTTTTATTTTTGCTGACTTTATCATTAGCACTTATATTTCCTGGCTGCGACCCGGGTGGTTGATTCATACCTTGAGTGGCAGCGATAGTACTACGAGGGGCAGGAAGAGGTTTGTTACCCCGTCGCGGAGCATTGGCTTCTGCCATCAGCGTTGCCGCTGACGACTTAGCCTCTACAACAACGACGGGGTGGATGGATAGGGACTGGGGAGGGGGCTGGGGCTGGGAGGATTTCCCTTTCCCTTTCCCCTTCCCCTTAGGAGCTTGAGATGAGGACGGAAGTACCGGAGCCGGATGCAACTCGGCCCGTGGAGCCCGAGGTACCGGAGGGGGAATGGTGACTCCCATCATCCTTGCCCTTCTGCGGAAGACCGGGCACCGTCTGTCGACGGCAGTGTGGTCCCTTCCGCAGTTGGCGCAAGAAAACGGGCCATCCCTCGGCCTCGGGCAGTCCGCTACTACGTGCTCTTCAGCACATCTAACGCAGCGGACCGCGCGGTGGCAGTTGGAGGATGCGTGCCCAAAGGCCTGGCAACGATGACATTGCGCAGGCCCTCGACCTGAACGCCATCCCTCCACTGACACCCCCGGCAAGTACAGCAGCTCTTCAACTGCGTACAGCCGGGCGAGGTCGTCCTTGGAGAGGTGGTCCAAGGCCACGAAAAACACGCAGCCTGGCCTACCCCTCCTGGCCTCGATACATCGGGCATGCCGGGCCGGGAAGCCCAGCTCTCTTAGGGCCTGGGTTACGTCGGCCGCATCGGTATCGACAGGGAGGCCCCGAACGACTACCTTCGAAGGAATGTCCTCCGCCAGGGCGTAACAGTACCATTTAATGGCACTGTCCCTGGCAGAGACCTCCGATAGGTAGGCCTGGACCTCCCTGTACTCCTCGATCGACGACGGGAGGAATCGGAACCCGGCGCCGTAGGGTCGCGCCGAGGGAGCTCTGCCGAGCCGCTCCCTAATGGCCGCCATATGGCGAGGCCAATTAGGGAGGGCCTCCACTACAATTGGTGGGTGACGGCGTAAGTCCACCTGAGCACGACCCCTCGACCTCGGGGGAGGGGTAACTTGGGCTTGAGTAGAGGGCCGTTTGGGGCCAGATGATTGGGATGCAGCCATTGCTGCATAGGAAGTGGATTGTTTTGGTTGGTAGTGTTGTGATTGAGCATCGTTATATGGATGGGAATGGGTAGCCTCAAGGTCCACGTACCTCGTTGATTCGAGGTTGCCTGCCGTGCTGCTTAGGGCAGAGGTACCTCGAGGCCGAACCGCTGGTATGGGAGATATAGGAGGTGAGGGGGAACGAGGAGGGGTTCTCAGTTGCCTGTGGGCTTCCGCCGCCCTGGCAAGAACCCTTGGTTTGGGTATCGGTTTGGCAGGAGGGGAGGGTAAAGGGCTGCCGCTGGATGAAGAAGAAGAGGATGATGATGATGATGTGGCAGGGGAGGAGTACTTGTCGCTGCCACTCTCTTCCTTGGACCGTGGTGACGGTCCAATCCTAGGGCGCTTATCGCCCGCCCCAGATGAACCCTGGTCCGACCCGGACCTGGCCTTCCTCCGAGGCCGAGGGATCCCCGAGCGATCTGCCGGAATTGGAAAGGAACTTTCCCCCGACCCGGGGGGACCCCCGGGCCTCCGAAGAAGGTCCAGGCCTGTTTGCCGGATCAGGGTCCATACGACCTGAGACAGGAATGAATGAAGGGCGGTGGGCAAAAATGACTGCCGCCGCTTTACGTCCCTTTCGGGATGGCCGGGAGTGCTGATTATGGGCGGAGACGAAGCCCCACCAGGCATGATTTGGCTATCCTGTCTGGTCACGCGGTCATCAGTGCTCTCACTGGAAGGCCAGCTGTTGGATGAATTAAGTTGACCTATGTCAAAAGGCCCTAAAACCTTCCCGTCGTAAGGTTGTAAAGATTAAAGAAAAGGAAAGAAAATTAACTAGTTAGTGTAGAATTAAAGTTAGAATAAAATGAAATTATTAAAGTAAGAGGAAAAAACTTATATCAAATGCTACTCTAATGTGAAGTGGTTAAATAAACCGACTTCTAATAACTAAATGAAAAATCGAATCTAAATTTATAAACAAAAACTGAATGGACGAACACAACTTAAGTCACAAGGATGGCCGCGACTGCCGGCTCCAGAAGCGTGCTATTGTGCCAATATTAATACTAATAACTGTAATTTGTAATAAAGAATGATTAAATTAATACTACTAACCGCCTATCTGATTATAATAGCAATAGAATTATTTGAAAGATGATATTAATTATAATGAGTAACAATAATAAAAACCTAGAGAATTTACAATTAGAACAAAAGTTCAGATTAAAAGTAACAGTGCCAGTGGCAGCACAATAAGGGCACGGAAGGGGGGCCGGGGTCCGATCCCTCAGCCTAATGGCTCACAAGGCCGAAGACCCCCGATTCAAGATCTCAAAACAAGTTTTGAGATCAGTAAACCGAGAGGACCACAGCCAAGGGGACCACAGACATCAGAATCACACCACCAACTTCATCAACCGGCACTGGGTCTCGCCAACTGTTCGTTAAGTTATAACTAAATATGTAAATCTAATAACATAATATTATACAGAACTACTTACCAAAAACAACACGACTGGAACCTAGAAAGCATGCAACCGTCGGTGATTCTACAGTTAATAAGGGAATGCAATAGGGACAACTTATGACAGGTGGTCGGTATGCCAGATTATACTAAATTGTGAAGTAAAATTAAAATTATTTGGTAAATAAAAAATATAACATCAAATGTGGGTAGAATTGAAAAAAATGGTATAAGTACGCTATGTAATTAAATTTTGTTTGAGCAATTGCTTCTATTAGCTATCAGATAAGGAAACTATTGTATGTCTATTATTATAAGGAAATTAACTGATCTATTGTATTAATTACATGTGAATGGACGAATAATATTAAGATTAATAAACAAAAGCGAATACAAAGTTATACAGTATGAATATAGAAAATTTACTAAGACAACAATCAAATAATGAATTAAACTAAACTAAAACTAACCTACCTGTAAGGGCTCCGACGCCGCAAACCTGTGAAAGGATTGGCCTGTCGGGTGTTAGTAGCAGCCCCTCCTAACCCCGAAGGGTAGGGGAGGACTGGGAATAGACACGGGCGGCCAGACTCGATGGCGCTCACGAAAACCGATTTTTATCACTAGATAAAATGGCTTCGCAGCTTTCACAGGCTGATCTACACCTACCCGCAATTAACCAATGTTAAGGAATAGATGGTGTCGATCACTTACCTGTTCCCGGGTCCTTCGTCTCACTGTTCGGGGCGTTTCCGCTCCGAGACAGCAACTCCAGATTAAACACGCACACACTTGGGCACACACAATTGTACAGCACTAAACAATAGGGGCCTCGTAGCACTGGTGTCCCGGGCAAGTTCTCGATAGCGTAAAAGTTAACCCAATTTTGTATGCAATTGGAACAGCGCCCCTAACGGCAAACGTAGGCAAACGATCCCATTCCATACAAATATGAGCTAACTTTTAGGCTATCGAGAATGTTAAAAACTCGCACTAAGCACACTGGCGTCATTGGGGTGGCCGCGCATCAGGTTGCATTGCTGACCGCGCTTGACCCTCCTACTTGTTCCAGGGATTCGAGTGCAGAGAAGTCGTTTAGTAGGTTGCTTCCGCAGTCCTATAAAAAGGTGAAGGACTCTGCCGTCAGCTAAAAATCATATAAATCCCACTCGTAAAAAACCCTGTGATTATTCAGACCGCAAACTCTGATAATAAAGCCTTCTGTATAAACTCCTTTGTTTCCGTGGCTGTTTGGTAAAGTAACAGTAACTAATGACGTGTTAGAGTAAAGCTCTTTACAAAGTTAATTATAATTTGATTAATTAACTTTACCCAGAGTTCTAATTACTTTTGTCACACCTGGCTGGTCTCGTTTTCCATTATATTGTATTTTAGATAAAACTCGCGCCAAATCGTTTTTCGTATTAAAATTTGTCAACGTGTTTTTTTCGACTAGCTTCGCCCCGCGGCGTCACCCGCGGTAAGACAATAACCGCGGGTAACATCGCAGGACTCCGCTATCTATATATATCTATATATATAAATGAATTGCTGTTCGTTAGTCTCGCTAAAACTTGAGAACGGCTGTACCGATTTGGCTAATTTTGGACTTGAATTATTCGTGGAAGTCCAGGGAAGTTTTTAAAGGTGAAGAAAATATAAAAAAGCTCGGAATTATATAAAAACAAACAATTTTGTTTTTCCTTTGATGTGTCCCCTTGATGTGTCTTTTATTTATCTCAATCGATACTATGAAGTCTGCCGGGTCAGCTAGTGAATAATAAAATTTAATGTTTTCGAAGCGAAGCGAGGGCGGGTCGCTAGTTTTAAATATTATGTCTGGATGATAAACTAGTCCCATTTAATAACAAAATTTAACTACATCGATGAAAACATTTATAGTATACCTAAAATCTAATCCGATCTCAAAAACTGTCTAACGACATTGAGCTCGGAAGTCTTCAATCATTCTGAATAAACGGACTTTTTTGTGATTTTGCGATGAGGGAAATTCCGAATATATTTTAATTATTTAAGTTTTTTTGGCTTTTTAAATGTGTTTGTTAAAATTATTGACACATACAACGATGGAGTGGTGGTGGTTGGAGTTATTGTAACCACACGATCGGCTTGATTTTAAAAGAAAATTTGCCTGATACCTGACTTGGAATTAATTCCAATAAGAATAAATTTCTAATGATTACAACTATTAAGAATATTTCATATGAGTACTAGATAAGTAAACAAAAATATTATCTTAATACTTACTGAATATAAAAAAAGTCGTCAGGTAAAATACTTTATTGCTTACAATTTTTTATTCGTATTTCTGTGCAGGTAGTAGGAGAATATTTTTCAGTAGTGCGGTGTCCTAGCTCCTTCAATTGAGTCTGTTTCCTTGCCCCTCGAATGTTTTGGAAATAGTATGACGTTATAAATAGTGACGAGAGACCTTCGTCGTTGAAATGGTGCACGCAATGATATATTAGAGACGGAAAACGCAACTCTAAATGCGAAAGTTCGCTGAATTTATTTTTCGTCATTATAAATAAGTCGCACCTGCCACTTTTTTGGTTCGTATCACGTGCTATCACGCCTTGAGGCCGTGAAGTACCCACCCTCACGTTCTTATGTGGGAGTTGAACCCTACAATCGAAGACTCATTATCATGCTGCATTTTTAAAATATTACAGATCTGTCACTGTGTATAATAAAGAATATTGATTAATTGTAAATCATACCGATAAATATATTAGTCTTTTCTAGTCTAGTTTATCTAGATAAAACTATGTGATTCGCTTTTAAAAAGTGTGAAGAACGAAATATATAGACCAAAACTTTCAACTTCCTTATACTACATAACAAATTGCACAGCCTTAATAAGTCTGTGTCCATTTTTAAATATAATATGTCCGTATAGGTATTAAATGTTATATTCTCTATATGCAACCCGAGGGGTGTGGCAAGTAATAACAGAATTATCTAGCCAGTGGAGCGGTAAAACCCGAGGGATATTACTGCTGATAGCTTGTTTGTGGCTCGAACCAGACTTGCCTCTTGAACAAAGCCCAAAAAGATTCTTGTTAAAAAAGTTTTACTATTTAAGACTTCAATTACGTAATCAATGAAATTTCATGTCTGTAACAAAATGAAAATTAAATGAAACTTAGCGAATTGAGTTGGAGCGGAAAATTTGTCGTAAATTATCTCTTAATGGATTGAAAGATAAAACAGTAGCTCGCGAGAGGCGGAGAATGATAAAAGAATAATAAGACAGGTGCTTTTTGAAATATTTATCGCGAGCGCATAAATTTAAATTTACGTAAGAAATGAAGCTATGAATAACAATGCCTTTAAATATTTTTTTGTCTTGTTTGAGGTCTAAAATTTTTATTGTACCTGCAAATTTAAAAATAAACTTGAATTTTTTAAAGCGATACTTGAATTGCGCAACATAAAACATTATTGTATAAGTACGAGCCAAATATATTCTGTCTCCTGTTTATTTTTCAAGTGAATATCCTCATGTCCCTGACATGTGGTGTTTTTAGATACTTATGTAAATCAAGCTTTGTAAGGGCTCAAAAGATCAGATGGGACATAAAAAGGTCTTTTCAGTTCTTTTTCTGTGAAAGCGTTCAGGCCTCTCGTGGCAATACATCAAGGAATACGCTTTGCATTTACAGTCGACTGGAGAATGTTGATCAGATTTTCTTGTTGCGGTCGAAAGCTAACGACCAAGACTCCCGTTTCGAATATAACGTTCGATAGTACTACTGAATGTACGTGTAAAGAATACGGGGCCGCAAATTACAAGGAAAGTATCATTAGCAAGGGGGAGATTAAAATTGCAACAAATGGTTTGAGTCCGTGTTCGCTTGCAAACAGTTGTGTTGTTTTCACGGCGTACGCTTTCTGAATAATCCAACTGTGTTGTCTTTTTTTTTAAATATAAAAACAAAGAATTTACATGTTCTGGTAATGGAATATCAAAATTTCGTTTCGTAATCCATATATTCGCCCAAGTTTTTGACTTATTTGTTTTTTTAACCAGATTTATCCGATTTTCTATACGTCGATAGATACCGATATCGCCTTTTTTAAATATAGATATTTTAGTGAAGATCGTGGTTACTTTTATAAAAACTAAATAATAGATGAGCATGGTGAAAATAAAGCCTTTTCTTGACGTTTAGATAAAACACTGTAAGATTCTGGTACATAGATTTGTTAGTCTCCGAAACAGTATGCTTTGCTTAGCTTGACTGTTTCGTCAGCATTTCAAGTTTTACGTAGCTGTTTCAGAACGGCGCTGTGGTGTATTGAACAAGAAAATAGGTCCCATATATACAGACATAGTAAAGGCTATTAAACAACGAACTGTTTTGTCTTTTTTTTTAAATATACAAACAAAGAATTTACATGTTCTGGTGATGGAATGTCAACATTTCGTTTCGTAATCCATATATTCGCCCAAGTTTTTGACTTATTTGTTTTTTTAACCAGATTTATCCGATTTTCTATACGCCGATAGATACCGATATCGCCCTTTTTAAATATCAATATTTTATTAAAGGTCATAGTTACTTTTATAAAAACTAAATAATAGATGATCATGGCGAAAATAGAGCCTTTTCTTGACGTTTAGATAAAACACTGTAAGATTCTGGTACATAGATTTGTTAGTCTCCGAAACAGTATGCTTTGCCAAGCTTGACTGTTTCGTCAGCATTTCAAGCTTTACGTAGCTGTTTCAGAACGGCGCTGTGGTGTATTGAACAAGAAAATAGGTCCCATATATACAGACATAGTAAAGGCTAATATACAAAATACTCTTTATCTCTCAGTTATCTAATAGAATACGAGCAATTCCCTCTCACCGTAATCGCTAGCTTATATACTGTTGGTATTTTCCACGGTTTCTGTGTATCGTAGACATGATTAGAAATATGTACTTTTTTAATCTCGCGTTTTTTATTGTCATTAAATTATTTCTGACGTTTCGAATATTTTATAGTTTTCGTGGTCACGGACAGCTGAGTACTCTTCCAGCTTATTTATCTATATACCATCTATTTGACACACACACACACACACACACGCGAATTTATACATGTATACTTTGTTTATTGTCAAACTTTTCATTCCCGATCCTGCGGACAGAATGGAAAGCAGTCAACGTCGCCCCAAACATGTCAATTCGGATCTTCCCGATCCACTAACGATGCTTTTAGGTACCTCAAGCACCGGTCATCGTTCTCGTAAAGAGAGTTACCTACCAAGTTAACAAAAATTGAGAAGCAACTGAAACTTGAATGTCTTATCTCGAGTTAACGGCGACATTTGCCTTGTAGTCTAAATGGGCTGTGATAACAGAAAAAAACCAGATGGATCCTTGGACCGTTTAAAAGGGGTCATAAAATTTTATACCATCCTAAAAATCAAATTCATAATATTTGAAGTGGTTTTCAAACCAAAGGTTGTTCGTTTGGTTCGTTTCTTCTGTATTTATGTCGCTAGGATTGGGTCACGTAATGTCTGTTTAAGTATCAAACCAAAAGTAATGCTTATTAAATGGGCCACAATAGTCATAGTTTAAAAATGCAAGATTTAACTATAGTATTATAAATGATCGGCCAGAGAAAGTTCTCGAGTGGCGACCGCATACCGGAAGACGTAGCGTGGGTAGGCCTCCCATAAGATGGATCGACGACCTATTGAGGTTCGCGGGAATCCGCTCGACGCAAGCAGCGCAGAACCGATCGTTGTGGCGAAACTTGGGAGAGGTCTATATCCAACAGTGGACGTCTGTCGGCTGAAAGATAGAAAATAAAAGTTTTTGCTATCTTCGTTCCCTAAATTATAACATGCCCAGTCGACTCGTATCGATTGATGCGACTATACCGCTGTTGGAATCTCCAGACAGGTAGGTTTGATGGAGGTAGGACAGGCGTTACACTATTCAATTTTGGCTTAGACATCATGTTTGGGCGTTATTCTACGGGCTCTTAGACTGTGTGCTCGTTCACCAGCCTAAGCCCTATTAAAAAAAAGGAAAAAAAATGTTCATTTTGACATTTTTAATTTCAGCTGCGCACGACGATACTGTAATAAGTGGCCTCTTACTTGTCCCACGTTACCATATTTTAATAAGCCATAGAAAAGAATATCGTATATTCTGAAAGCTGCATTTATAGGGAAAAATAAACCCTGTATTTTATATTCGTCGTTGCGAATTCTAGTCATATATAACGGTTTTACGAGCAATAAACAGGCTCTTCTTGTTAGCTGACAGTCAGTAGGCGGCGAGATTTATTATGACGGTCCACGATGTATTAATCAACCAGATTAACGTACAACGCTCTCATTTGTTAGCGCCATTGTAATTAAATTTATGAAAAGAGAAGATTTACTGTGTGTAAACAATTATACACATTTTAATACCTTCCTGATTTTTCACAAGTCTGTGTTGTAGGCCCGAGTGGGTCATTACCGTCTTAGCGACAATTATTGCCGCCATTCACTCACACATTTCAGCTCGAAGGGTGGAATAGCTGTTTGTTACAACGCAATTGAGATTTCATCCTCGAGACTACGTTTGGCGGCTATTGGGCTTCTTCTGATTTTAATCTTTTTTTTTTTTTTTGTTTTTTTTTATTGCTTAGATCGGTAGACGAGTTCACAGACCACCTGGTGTTAAGTGGTTACTGGAGCCCATGGACATCTACAACGTAAATGCGCCACCCACCTTGAGATATAAGTTCTAAGATCTCAGTATAGTTACAACGGCTGCCCCACCCTTCAAACCGAAACGCATTACTGCTTCACGGCAGAAATAGGCAGGACGGTGGTACCTACCCGCGCGGACTCTCAAGAGGTCCTACCACCAGTAATTACGCAAATTATAATTTTGCGGGTTTCATTTTTATTACACGATGTTATTCCTTCACCGTGGAAATCAATCGTGAACATTTGTTGAGTACGTATTTCATTAGAAAAATTGGTACCCGCCGGCGGGATTCGAACACCGGTGCATCAACACGAATGCACCGGACGTCTTATCCGTTAGGCCACGACGACTTCATTGCCTTTTGCAATCTGCCTATATAGTTAATTATTCACAACAGCCCACATTTAGCCATTGCTAGATTTAACTTTTTTCAAATTCACGCCACTGCATCAAGGATTTTTCCCTTAAATCCCACATATAAAAATCGACATAATACCTACCTAAATAGACAGAGATAAGTGTGGTGTTGAGCATACAATAAGCGTAAGCGACTTTATTACGTAATTTCCTACATTTAAACTACGAAGTTTAAACGTTGAAACACTTTAAACTACTGTCTCGTACTTCAGAGGTCAAGAATTTGCCGCAGCCCGCAAGTGATTCCGAGTTTAGAGGTAGTCCGGAGCCGTCAAACTTTATAACTTTGCAACCCCTATATATCGTTCGGAGTGAAGTAGATTCTAAGTAAGTCTAAGTAAATTCTAAATAATAAGTAAAATATAAATCTAAATAAATTAGAAGAATTAAAATTTTGCCGTAGGCAGCGGCTTGGCTCTGCCCCTGGCATTGCTGAAGTCCATGGGCGACGGTAACTATTCACCATCAGGTGGGCCGTATGCTCGTGTGGCTGCAAGGGCAAAAAATAAAATAAAAAAATATTCCAAATGATTACTATTGAAATATTTATATTTATAAAGATGCTATTGAATATGGCAATTTGTTTACTGTAGTACTCGTAAGTAGATGTTTTTACACACATAGAATTATATTGTTTCCAAAATTCCGAAGAATATAAATTGTAAATATAAATTTTAAATTTATATTGGATCCCTTAGATATCTACAACGTAGATGCGCGCGCCACCCACCTTGAGAATTTTTCAAATCGGTCCAGTAGTTTCGGAGCCTATTCGAAACAAACAAACAAACAAATCAGTCCTCTTTATAATATTAGTATAGATATTTTAATAACCCCATGGCGGTGAGAAGATTTTACACAATAATAGTTTATCAAGTTCTTAAGCTTTCATATTAAATTTTTTTCTTATATTTACTATCTCGATCCTCGCACTAACTAACTAACCATATCAGGGCTTCATTTGTAACAGCGGATACGTCGTAAAATTAAAATCCAAACAGAATTACAACATGGATAAGAAAAAGCCAATAAATTCGTAGGCTGATTTGATATTGTTCCTTATCTTTAAAAACCTTAAAAAATGCCTACCTTATTAAAAGCTTCTGATTGGATTGTTATTTATTTTAAACGCGACCACGATTAGTTCTATAAGTAGACAATTATTTAACTGTGGATAAAACATAATTGCGGAATCATAATTGTACGTCTATTGTAAATTCAGGATACGGGACTTTTCGGTCGGTAATGAATATTTAATTATTGAAAGGAAGATACGCATTAATCGTTTATTGATTGAACTCTGACCTAGTTTCTTATGGAAGTTTACTGAGCGACAAATGAATGGAAATTTTACAAAAGAATCGATTTATTTATTTCCGATCCTGCTCATAGTGTTAAAGTGATTTTCGGAACCCAAAGTCATAATATAGTGAATTTTGCCACCATCTCCAGACTTAAGGTTAAGATCTAAGCTAAGAACTAACATCGATTGTGTAGTGTACCCACTGCCCTACCCTCTTCAAATCACAACGCATTACTGATTTTGCGACAGAAACACAGAGTGGTAGAATATATTCATATAGGTTCACTAGACGCCCTACCAACAGTATCCGTATAATCAATATAATTATAATTTGTTCCGTCTTTTTATTTTAAGATATTGTTTTTTTCAATCGAAGTTTTCAGTTAATTATTTGTCAATGTTATAGCTATCTGTAAAATATATCGCAATTACTTAAAATCTCGTGTATCGTTTGCTCATCTGTCTTTGTTGTCCTGAAAAAATATTAGTCCATTCATGTATTAGTACATTCCTAATGGAAGAGCATATAATATTTCTAGTACCATGTACCGTTATAATTATGAAAAAAGTAATATATATTACATGAAATATTTCTAGGCAGAGTGAACGAGAATTCGTTGTACCTACTCGTAGCAAAATGTCGATAACATGATTTGTGTAACCATTAGTCTTCTCATAATTCATGTAACATAATATGGAGCTTTATTCTGAAACAGTTGTAGGTATGTATTGTATATTTTTTAGAAATAGTTTTAATTGGATAGACCAACAAGGCAAAGAGCTTAGAAAGGGACTGTATTGTGCGGTTTTTGAAGTGAAAACTTCTTTAGAATCGTTGTGATTTCAAACCGGATGCAACGGAAAAAACGACAGGTAAGAGACACAAATACAAAAATGTGTAGGATGAAGCCAGCAAAGAATGAGACAGAAATATACATACTATTTAATACAGCGCCATCTGTGAGATTTTTTAATACTAACGTGTGTATGAAAGCTCTTGTAGTGAATTTTAATTTAGGATTATACGTGAAATTAAAATATCAATTCACAGAGGGCGCTACCTTACAATTATTTACTAATGACAAAATTTTACATATATATAATGATATTGGGTACTCCAGAATAAATAAACAATAAAAGACTTAATTGCGTTTTCTGTTATGTGTATAATGAGAAAACAACATTTAAAGCCCTTAATTTAATAAAATTATTATATTAACAAACTGAACTTTCTTTTTACTTAATGTCAAACTTCACTGAATGACATTTAAGAAAAATCCTTTTTATAAAACTAAAGAGTTTTAGACTATGAAGGTTTTTCTTTACATCTCCCCCCCTTAGGGAAACAATTACGTGTAATTGTTCATGTAGGAACTGATACTGGAGATAATTTTGTAATGTGATAGAGGTTCGATTCCATTTTTTTGTGTCCGATATCAACTAAATATATTGAATTTGAAATCTTTTTTAGAATTTTGAAGGGTCCAATTCTCAATTCATCCATTTTTTTCCTATTTAATCGATTTCCATTTTCTACATAAACTTGGTCTCCAACTTTCAGTTCACATTCTTTTCTATTAATATCAAATGCTTTTTTGTTATAATTGTGAGATTTATCTGTATTCTCAAAAGCTAATTTTCTGTCTCTCTCAAGATCTTCAATTGTACCATTTGCTTTTAGTTCCAGTGGTAAAACATCCACATTTTTACCTTCCAAAAGGTATTTAGGGGCAAACCGCGTGACCGTGTGTTCAGTTTCATTGTATTTTTCCACACATTTCTGTGCAATCGATGTCCATGCTATTTTTTTATTATTTTCATTAATTTTACATCGAATCTTATTAACTAAAGTTTGATTCAATCTTTCATTAAGCCCATTTGAAAATGGTGCATCTACAGCAGTGAAAACCATTGTAATATTGTCCTTTTTCAGAAAATCTTTAAATTCTTTCGAATTTATGCCAGGATATTGGTCTGTTAATACTATGTCAATATTATAGTTTTGTGTCACACTTTGTATAAGTTTTATAAAATCTCCAGAGCTTTGGTTCTTAGATGTTAAAATAAATGCATATCTTGTAAAATGATCTACTAAAAGATACATATATTTTTTTGTAGATCGTGACCCTCCAAAACCTCCAACTGTGTCAATAGATACTATCTCGAATGGACGTGTTGCTGGACCCAAATGTGACATTAATCCAAATCTTGACTTTCTTCTTGACTTATTCCTTATACAAATTTCACAATTTTCACAAATATTTTTAATGTTTGCGATCATATTTTTGGCCTCGTAAAAAGGCGTAATTTTTTTTATTAGTTGCGATCTCCCTATATGGCAGTAGCTGTTGTGAACAGCTTTTATGAAATTCTTACTAAATTCTTCTGTAAGTACGATTTTTTTTCTTCTTCTGTTTAACTTGTAATATATTCCATTTTCGAAGATATGTTTTCCATTTCGTAGATCTGTATTTGTGTTCTGATCATTTTTTATGTCATTTAGGCTTATTAAATTTACCACTCTTAAAAAATCATCAGTGTTTTCATAAGACTCTAGAACAGGATTTCTGCTCAAACAATCAGCTTCCTGATTCGATTTTCCTGGATAATATTTTATTTCAAAATTATATTGAGATAAATAGTACATCAAATCCCCTAGTTCTTCATCAGTTCTGGCTCTAACATTCATATTCTCTAATGGTTTATGATCTGAATATACTATAAATTCTCTTCCCATAAGCAAGTGCTGCCAATATTTCACAGCTTCTTTTATTGCCAGACATTCTAGATATATTGCCTTCTTTTTCTTCTGAGCCTCTGTTAGTTTTTTTGAAAAATAAGAAACAGGTTTACTTATACCATTTTTTTCTTCTTGTTTTAGCACCGCTCCCACTCCTTTGATACTTGCATCCGTGTAAATATTTATCGGTAATTCAGGATCGAAAATCTTTAAAACTGGTTCTGAACATAGCAGTTCTTTTATTTTATCAAATGACTTCTGACATTCTGTAGACCAGATAAACTTCACATCCTTTCGCAACAGATTGTGTAACGGGTCTAGTATAATTGCACTATGAGGTACAAATTTGTGGTAAAAGTTTACTTTTCCTAAGAATTGACGTATATTTTTTCTTGTTTCTGGAACTGGGAACTTTTTTACAGCGGTTAAGTAATCTTTTAGAGGTTTAACTGAATTATTTTCTATTATATGACCTAAATATTTGGCGGAATTATTTGCAAAACTGCATTTCGAAAATTTCAGTCTAAATCCTTCTGTTAGTATTGCTTCCAATAGTCTTGATAGGTGCATTAAATGCTCTTTAAAAGTTTTCGAAAAAATTAAAATGTCATCTATAAAATTCACTACAAAACTCGAAAGTTTATGTTTCCTAATTACGTTACTCAATATTCTTTGGAAAATGGCAGGCGCTGTCTTTATTCCAAATGGAAGACACGTCCATTGAAAATGGCCTTCTTGTGTAACAAATGCAGTTTTGTATCTGTCTTGAATTTTCATTGGAATTGACCAAAAAGCTGAATTTATGTCAAGGGTTGAAAAATATTTACAATTTACAGTTTTTACCATCAAATCCTCTATCAATGGAAATGGTTGTAATTGGGGTACAATTATTTTGTTCAATTCTCTGAAATCTATACATAGCCTTGATTTTCTCCCATCTTCTTTTTTATATGCCAGAGTTACTGGAGCAGCAAATGGGCTGTAAGACTCCTCGATCAAATTCCTTTTTAATAGTGTTGATATTTGGGTTTCTATTTCTTTTCTATCTTCAACCGTACATCTGTAGGGACGTTTGAAACAATACTTATCCACCATTAAGTCAATATGAGCTTCATAATCTTTTACTGTCCCCACGTCATACTTATCTTTGGCGAAGACTGCTTTGTATTTTTCGACTAATTTATTAATTTCCGACTGCTGGTAGGCATCAAGATGGCTTACAACTATTTCAAATCCTTCCGAGTTTATGTGTTCATTAAAGTTAATCTCACCATTGTATGTAGAATTAATTTCTTTTTTTAATACTTCAGGTTCTGAAAAACCTCCTTCATTTCTGTTACTTAGTACATTAGGAATTTCGACAGTTGTAGGAGAATAATTATAGCTTTTTTTATCTTTCAGATTTTCTTCTGAATTGTGGCATTGTTTAATTTTTAGTTCTTCGGTTTGTATTAGTTTGAATTTTTTTATACAATCCAAACCAATTAAAAAATCATAATTAAAGTTGACGTTATCTATTATAAATACATCCATAAAACCTTCAATATTATAGATTTTTATTTTTAATGTTACAATACCTTTTGTTTTCTTCTCACCATTAATAGTTTTCAAATTAACTTTTTCTATATCACCTGAATTTTCTTTGGGTTGTATTTTCAATAATTTTGCATTGATCAAAGACACATTTGACCCAGAATCATAAATTCCAGATACTTTTAAAGTATCATTTAATGTTAACTTGACTTTTATTAATGGTGGCACCTCTAGTTTTTTGGATTCTTCTCATTTAATTCGATTTCCAATTCAGAATTATTTATGTTTCGTACAACTGTTTTTTTATTATTTTCCTTAAACCAACAGCTTTCTTCGGGATGGTAACGTTTACCTTTTTTTTCCTTTAAACATATTAAGCAAGGTTTTATTTCTTTATTTTTTCTATAATAATATGTAGTATCGGAATATTTAATATCAAATTTATTATCAAATTTATTTTTCCCTACAAGATGTTCTAGTCTTCCGATTTCGTTATAAAGATCTTCTGTTCCCTGTATGTTTTCCCTATCTATTTTGTCAGCAACATAATTAGGTAATCCGAATGCTATCAGGTCTATGAGTGTCCCAGTATCAATCGACTTCCTGACTTCTAGCAACAATTTTTCTTTTTTTAAAGCATAGTCAAGTAAAGATCCAACTTGATATTTGAAAGCTAGAGCATATTTAACGGGTGACCAGCCTTTGCTTGCAAATGTCCTGCAAAAATTTTCTTCCCATTTTTTCCATTCTGAGTCTATATTCAATTTCATTAACATACAATTATACCAATCTACACTACTGTACTCCAAAAAAAATTTTAAAATTTCTATTTTGTTTTTGTCTTCTATTATTTTAAAACGCTCACATTCCTTATTGAAATCTTTAATCCATTGTGAAGCGTTTGGATTTCTCCCAGAAAATTTTTCAATGATGAATTCCTTAGAAATTTTGTTTAAATTTTGAGTTTCCGTTTTATTTATTTTTTCTTCAAGCATTTTTTCTAATAATTTTTCAACGTTCTGATTCGAATCGTCAATTATAGACTTAGCATTGCTCTCCGAAATTTCTTCCAAATAAAAATCATCAAATTGTAAATTTTGATCCTCGTCTAAATAAATTCTTGACATATCATTTGTCAAAGTAATCCATACTTTTCTGGTTTGGTGTCTTTTGTTTAAAGATTTTTTTACCTTTGCATAATTTGAAGTTTTTGTAATTTCTTCATGAAAGTTGGCATTTTGATATTAGGTTGGTATCCCAAAAATCTGTCCATCAGGTGTAGCAATTTAAGTTATGCATATAACATTTGATTTTCCATCTTCCGTTGATTTCACAGCAAAATCAAACCTTAATTTTTCCATTTTATTCATGGTGTTGCAAAAAATGTTGTTTTATAATGATATTGGGTACTCCAGAATAAATAAACAATAAAAGACTTAATTGCGTTTTCTGTTATGTGTATAATGAGAAAACAACATTTAAAGCCCTTAATTTAATAAAATTATTATATTAACAAACTGAACTTTCTTTTTACTTAATGTCAAACTTCACTGAATGACATTTAAGAAAAATCCTTTTTATAAAACTAAAGAGTTTTAGACTATGAAGGTTTTTCTTTACATATACTTAAGACGTTTAGGATAATTGTATTTTAATTTTGGAAGGTTTCACTTCTACCACGTGTGAATTGCACACATGTATTTTTTTTATCTATTTTTTTTTAAAGGCTATTTATTGAAAAATTATTGTGAACTAAATTTACAGTTAGGAGCCGATATAAGTTTTTTAGTAGCACGTTGCTAAAAAGAGCGCAATTCAAAGTCTGATGGTATTCCATGTAATAAACAGTGGGTTGAGTGCGAGTTTTTATAGTTCTCGATAGCGTAAAAGTTAGCTCATATTTGTATGGAACGAGATCGTTTGCGTACGCTTGCCGCTAGGGGCGCTGTTCCAACTGCATACAAAATTTGTTTAACTTTTACGCTATCGAGAACGTTAAGAAACTCGCACTAGGCACACTAGAGCGGTCGTTCAATACTCACGTTTGATGGATGCGTAATTATATACATATTCATATATGGGCGAGAATTTGGCAACTAGATTGATGAAACGAAAGATTGTAATCTAAATGGGTGATTTAAGTGAAACCATTCGACACTGATGAAACTTTTATTTTTGTCTAAATTGCTATTTTTATCTAAATACTAGCTGAGCCGGCAGATTTCTTAGTGCCTCAATCGATAAATAAAAGACCTAAACTTTTCTATCAAATAAACATAAAACAAACAAAAGGAAAAGGACGGGGGACACGTCAAAGGAAAAACAATATTGTTATTTTTATTTATAACAATTCCGAGCATTTTCATATTTATCTACCTTTTAAACCTTCTCTGGACTTCCATCAATTATTTAAGACCAAAATTAGCCAAATCGGTCCAGCCGTTCTCGAGTTTTAGCGAGAGTAACGAACAGCAATTCATTTTTATATACTTATAGTGTATAATTGTTGGCAGCCAAAGGACATGCAGTAAGATCGAGTGGACACATCTGCCCCGATTGTCTCTTGATGGGATAAACATCCCGTTTAGTGACACCGTTAAAAATCTTGGTGTTATCACTGACCGCAGTTTGTCATGGGGACCACAACTGGTGTCAGTCAGTCGCAAACTATTTTCTTCTGCGGGCTCCTTACGTAGGTTGCGTAATTTTCTTCCAACATCTACTAAAATTGCACTTGCACAGTCTCTGTTACTCCCCATTATTGATTATGCCGACGCCAGCTATCTTGATCTAACCGAGGCCCAGCTAAATAAACTTGAGCGGCTTCAAAATTTCATCATAAGGTTTATATTTGGTTTACGCAAATGTGACCACGTCTCTGAGTATCGAGTTAAGTTCAAGTGGCTTCCTACACGTTATCGCCGGAATGTTCATATATTGTCTGGTGTAGTGGTAAGTGACATGGTCACTACACAAGGGGGTCGCGGGTTCGAATCCCGCCAAGGGAAGATATTTGTATGATAAATATAAATGTCTTTTCCAGGGTTATGGATGTATATTAAATATGTGTATGTGTATAATAAAAACCTTACATTTATTTCCGTTATCTGGTACCTGTAACACAAGTTCTTTACGAACTTATCACGGGACCAGTTAACGTGGCGTGACTGTTAGTAAATATTTATTTATTTATTTATTATTGTCTCTTCTTTACAGTGTCCTATTTAATTCCTCTTCCCCGCGCTACCTTCAGGAACGTTTTGATTTCCTACATACTGCAAGCTCTCATTCACTCAGGTCATCGGAGAATTTAATGCTGAAGTTTCCGGCTCACCGGACGTCATTTTATGACCATTCCTTTGCGGTTGAAGCAGTCCGTTTATGGAATGCGCTACCCTTAAGCGTCAAACAATCGTCCTCGCCGGAAATTTTCAAGTCCAGATTAAAATCGCACTACTTTGCACAATAATATGGCTCCTATGATATAACTGTATAAGTTCCTACTTCTTTTGTATTTACTTGCATATTTTTAGTATTTATTTGTATTTAATCGTATGTAAGTCTATCTTATATTGTATTTATTTTTCACATGTGTATATAAGTATATATTTTTATGTAAGTTTATTAAGATATAGCACCGTCCAGTTCACTTATTCCTCTCCCTGCAAGGTTGCCTGGCAGAGATCGCTTTCAGCGATAAGGCCGCCAATTTATATCACCGACTTTTATTTGTTTTATTAGTTTACTCTGTACATACGTGTTAAATAAAGAGTTATATTATTATTATTAATATTTATTTATTATTATTATTATTATGTATAGATAAGGAGAGAAAAAGAGTAGGATCTAATAGAAAACCACTTCCTTCTTTTTTGGAGCTTATAAACGATTTTTTACAACTGATTAATAGCATCGGTTTCGCTGTTTTGCCGATCAGAATGTCACTTTACACCTTTTTTTTTTTTTTTTCTCCCCCCCGTTTGTGGGAGTTGAACCTCACTAAAAACTCCTGCCGCTCACAGCCGGCGCCCTACCCCGGACCGGGTGGGAACCCAGTCGGAGATATTGAGACGGCGGGACAGGGTTTACGCAGAGCATATTACATCCATCCCGCCGTCCCCCAGACGCCGGACCGGCGGCCGCCAGCGACACGACCGCCGGTTCCCTCGGTCGACGGGCCAAGAGCCCGCATTGACGGCGCCGCGCTACACCTTCCCCCGGAGCGGTCGAGGGAACGCGGCTTACCACGCCGCCCCACGCCTAGGCTACTTCCCGCACAAAACGGGTGGAGCCCGAAGCTCTTAGGGGGCCGGGTTACGGACGAGACCCCGGTCCCGACCCCCTGCTCGGCGGCGGCGGATTTCTGCGTAGTGAGGAGAGCTTTGCCTCACTCGCCCCGCCGCCTCCTTCTGCGAGATGGTGCACTCGCAGAAGTCGAGCATAGCCTTCCAGGACTCGTCACCGCCAAGCATCGACGCCACGACGCCAGGCAGCGACAAGTCCGGTCCTATCTTTGCGACCAGGACACGGCGCTGCACCTCCCAAGCGGGGCAGACAGCGAGCGTATGCTCCGCCGTGTCCAGGTCGTGTCCACAATGGTGGCACCTCGTCGTCGGCTCAGCTCCTATCCGGTGCAGATACTTTCCGAAGCATCCGTGCCTAGTCAGCACCTGCACCAGACGGAATGTGAGGCGTCCTCGGCCACGATTCACCCAGTCATCAAAGACTGGGTAAACCGCCTCGACGGTCCGTAGACCCCACGTGGGGTTGGCCAACCGCCTCGACCACGATTCGAGCACGGACCGCCGAGAATGTGCCTTCCGCGCCCGCAACACACTTTTGGAGGGACGCGCCACGCCCAGAGCACGAAGCTCACTGCGCCACCGATAGTCAGCAGCGAGCGACTCCGCCTCCAGCTCCCATGGCGGCGTCCCCGCCAACACACACGCCGCCTCGAAGGAGACGGTGCGATATCCACGGATGACCCTGGTAGCAACGGTGCGCTGCGGCCGGCGCAGGAACCGAGCCATAGCGGCCCGGTTGCGTGGCTCAGCCCATACAGGCGCACCGTACAGGGCCATCGATCGCACCACCCCCGCGTAGAGGCGGCGCACAGCCTGATCCGGCCCCCCGATATTCGGGAGCAGTCGGCTCAAAGAACCGGCTGTCCTCATCAATCGGGGGACCAGCTCCGCAAAGTGAGCACGAAAAGCCCACCGGCTGTCCAACACGAGGCCGAGGTACCTCATCTGCACCCCGACCCCTATCCGGATGCCTCCAACCACGATGTGGGCGTCGACAGGTGGCGCTCTCCACGGCCCGTGAAACCACAAGGCCTCGGATTTACTGAGCGCCACGTCGAGGCCCAGTCTCTTTATCCTCCCGACGACGAGGGCCACTCCAGCTGTGGCGAGACGGGCAGACTCTCTATAATCATCCCCCCGGGCCACGACCAACGTGTCGTCCGCGTAACAAATAACGCGGAGGCCCGGGAGGCCGATGTTCCACAAGAGGGGTCCGAGAACCGACCCCTGCGGAACACCCCGCACGACCGGAAAACGGTGAAGGGTCCCACCGTACCCGGTACATTCGACCGACCTGGCTTCCAAATAGGAGCCAACCAGCCGGCGGAGGTAGAGGGGCACTCCATGCCTCTCCAGTGCCCCCCCTATCACGGACCAGGGCAGGGTGTTAAATGCGTTGACGATGTCAAGAGACATGTCGTGAGACAGCCTCGTCCGAGAGGGCCCGCACGCGAAGTATTGCATCCACGGTCGAACGGCCCTCCCGGAAGCCGAACTGCTCCGCCGACAGGTCAGGTCCAACCCCGACCAGGTGCTGAACGATGCGGGCAGCCAGAATACGCTCCAGCAATTTTCTCGCCTCGTCCAGCAGTACGATAGGACGATACCCGACGGCTGTATCCACCGGGCGCCCCTCCTTCCGCAACAACACAAGTCTGCCCGTCCGCCAGAGCAACGGGAACCGTCCCGACTCCAGGCAACTATTAAATAGCTCCAGGAGCCGGTCCCCTAGGGCATCGAGGGCCAAGGCCAGCACCCGGCCATGGACTCCGTCCGGGCCGGGGGCCGTGTCCTTTGCAGTAATCCTGACAACCGCCACACGGAGCTCTGCCCCAGTAATACGGGGCACCTCAGCAGGGGCTTCACCGTCGATGGCGTCCGACGGCTCACCCATAGCGGGGGAACAAAACCCTCCCACTCCTGCGGGAACAACGCCGAAACGTTGTCCCGCAGCTGTTGAGGCTGGAGTCGCTCAGTCATAGGGGGGGCCCACGGGCGCAGCTTGCCGCGCACCAACCTGTACGGGCTCCCCCATGGAGTCACTTTACACCTAGATTTATTTAAACTCATTCGGTTGGACTTCTGTTCAGATTGAGTCGTCTACTTTTGTTATGTTACCGTTTTATCTCTTGACTTGTTAACTCTTTTTTTCAATTACAGTTCTTATATTTTTTTGTTAAATTTGTTTTTTTTTTTAATTTTTATTGCCCTTGTAGGCAGACATGCATACGGCCCACCTGATGGTGTGTGGTTACCGTCGCCCATGGACTTCAGCAATGCCAGGGGCAGAGCCAAGCCGCTGCCTACCGCTTAATACTCTCCACAAGCCTCGTTTGAAGAAGGATATGTCATAGCGCTCGAGAAACACCGTGGAGGGGAGCTCATTCCAAAGCCGAATGGTACGTGGCAAGCAACATCTCTGGAAACGCACTGTGGATCAACGCAGTGGCTCCAGGTAGTATGGATGAACTCTACTCCGGTGGCGGGCGGTGCGATGGTAAAAACGAGATGCCGGTATCATCTCGAACAATTCCTCAGAGCAATTTGTACTTTGGTTGTTAGTATTTTATTTAGCTCTTGTTCCTAATTACCCGTGGCTCATAAAATCATTTACAGAGATCTAATGGTACACAAGTCAGCCATCGAGCTATTCGAAAACGCCTCCACGAAAATTCTAGATTGTGGCGAACGCGTTGTACCGCCTTAACTGGCACGTGCCAGTTTATAAAGTTGTATTTTGAAACTTCAATCATTAAAAATGTAATATAAAAAATACCGATCTGCTAAAATCAGTCGGCAGTTTCCCGTAACGATTATTTAGCTGTATCTGTAGATTTAGAAAAAAAAATTGTAAATATATTACCAGTTTTAACATGTATGTTTAACTTTATATTTTTCTTAATTAATGGTTAAATACTATTATTACACGTACCGTAATTAGATTTTACTACATTTAAATATCATACAAACAAACAAAGAGAACACATTTCGTCGTTTAAAGAGTTTGGTTTTAAACTAGTATTTAAACTAGTAAACAAAGAGTATACTTTTATATATGTGTTGTGTCAAATACTGTGTACAAATAGTGTGTGTAATGTTTTATTTATTGATTTAAAGTATCTTAAATGCATTATTTAAAAAAAATATTAGCATTGTGCATTCCTTCTCTATGAGTGTGAGAAATTTCATATTCCTCCGTCCGCGCAATTTTCGTAAAAAGGGGTACAAGTTTTTGCTTCACGTATTAATATATAGATTCGTCATGATAATCGCCTTATCGTTGCCGCCGCTGACTACTTCCCGAATCCTGATCACGCAGTAGCCAGTCACCGTCGACGCCCTAGACACGTCCTCACGTCAGCAGTAACACTAGGAGCAGGCTTAGGGACCCCGGTAACCGTACTCGTCGAACTCGACAAAGAGTTCGACGTGCAACCCAATCCATGCATCAGCCCGTTGAGTTTCTCGCCGGATCTTCTCAGCGAGTCGCAATTCCGATCTGGTAGTAAATTAATTCGCGAAGCAACTGCTCTTGATTTATTAGGTCTCCTTCGGAGGCGCTCGGGCAGCTGTTAGCAATTCTCACCCACATGGCTGAGCCTTTGCCCGCCCACCTGTCCTGGTGAAACTGAAAAGGCCTCCGGGCCAACAGTAATCCTTCAATCCTAAAAAAAAACTAGTATTATTAAACTAATACTATTAAATTAAGTATTAAACTAGTATACTATTCTATTTTCTGGAGTTGTGACATTTTTAAAACAATAATAAACGCGAGATTAAACCTAAAAAGTAGTTTTATTTATTATCATATTTTTAAGAAACTAGGGTAGTATTCCGCTGAAATTCAAATGAAGGGATGCATTCTACGTCTGAATTAATTAATTAAATCAAGCACGCATACAAGTACGTTTTTGATATGGATACAATGTACTGTTGTATAATTAAAATATAATAATTAGGGCACAAGTATACACATAATATTATTAGATAGCATAAATTTCCACTTGTTTTTTTCCACACAAGAGAGCTACATTTTTATTTTGCGACTCTGTTCTATCCGTGCACAGAATTACATTAAGCGTATTATATTTTTATGATAAAATTTTACAACGAATTTTCGTATTGCTCTTTTGTATGTGGTTGAGATGTTATATAATGCTTTTGCTTGTTTATTATCGTAAAAAGGTTCCAAAGATTTTTTTAAGATGGAGCCCTTAAAACGGTGCTTTTCTATTGTGATTATAACTTTCTAATCATCTGAAGTTTTCTCGAATAGCTGAATACAAACCCTCCTGAAATATTTTGTTCGATCATTATCCCTCTATAAATTCCATCCATATCTAAATTGGTTTTGGTTTGCGGAAAAAAATAACGTTAACGTGAACTTCTTACACATTACTTAGATTTTTTTGAATTAAGTTTATTATAATTGTTTTGTTGTTAGAATCTATATCTATACTATCTATACTAATATTATAAAGAGGAAAGATTTGTTTGTTTGTTTGTTTCGAATAGGCTCCGAAACTACTGGACCGATTTGAAAAAATCTTTTTCCATTAGAAGCCGACATTGTCCCTGATGAACATAGGCTACTTTTTTTCATTTTTTTTTATTTTTTTTTTTTGGTTTCATGTGTTTTAATGTTTCCGAAGCGAAGCGAGGGCGGGTCGCTAGTAATAATATTATAAAGAGGAAAGATTTGTTTGTTTGTTTGTTTCGAATAGGCTCCGAAACTACTGGACCGATTTGAAAAATTCTTTTTCCATTAGAAGCCGACGTTGTCCCTGATGAACATAGGCTACTTTTTTTAATTTTATTTTTATTTTATTTTTTTGGTTTCATGTGTGTTTTAATGTTTCCGAAGCGAAGCGAGGGCGGATCGCTAGTGGACTATAAATTAATATCTCAGTGAAGAAAACTTTCACAATCGATTATAATGGAAAGTATTTAAGGTACCAAAAAAAAAGTGTGGTGTCGTGGGACACCGGATAGGAACGAAGTTCCTTATTATAGAAATATTAATTTTAAGTTCTATTCCAGGTATAAAGAAAATAATTATTCGGGTATACATTTTTAATTATGATTTTTTTATTGATAAAAATAAATAAAAAACCTACTTTACAAAGTTACCAACTTTATTTTATTCACAACGATTTATAAAAAAAGTATAATAAAAAATATGTTATTTTTTGTACGTTATTACAAGGTTAAGGCGTATAATAGCCGGCAAACTTCTTGAGCATTTGTTGACGTAGTGGGGGTAAGTTTGCGCATGGTACACTCACGTGCAAAAACATTATTTACACTGCGTCATAATGCAATTAAATTATTAAAATCAACATATGTATTTATTTATATATTTATTAGAACATCAACAAAAAATATAGGTTAATAATTGTAATAATTTAATCTTGGGGTAAAATCGATATTCCTTCTATTAAGTCAAAACTAGAGCTGTTGCCAGGTCTTGGTTCAGTTGAAGCGAAGCTGGTATTTGTAATTTTTTTTTCGTTATCATAATCTTGACCATCATCATCATCACTGTTTTCATCACCCGAGTCGCCATCATCGTGATGAGTCGACATAGGGCTCATCGGTGTAGTTTACAACTCGGTCGTTCGATCTTCTTTTTTGTCTAATTAATTATTTTTTTAAGATATTCGATTCGTAGTAATCGAATGTTACTTTTTTCAATTACCAGCTTCCGATTATTTTCTGTTTTTTTTTATCTGAAGCCTAGCTCTTTCATAATTCGTCGTAAACTTCATTCCGAGCCATTAAAATGTATATCTTCTTTAAATTTTTCGAAGCCTTTCTACGGTACGGAGTTTCGCTGCTTGTTATGTAGTTATTATGATTACATCTTTTTATTACAAATTGAACGAAACTATCCATTCCGGTAACTTTCTTCTTCCCTGATCTTTTCTTACCCGGAGTCCCAAACACAGCGAGCAAGCCAGAGCCTTTAGCTTCGTTAATAATGCACCTAACAGTACTCACTGATGTTTTTGTTGCTTCCGAAGTCTGTTTTACTTTTTCCATATCATTCTTCCCCTGTTTTATAATGAAGCAATATACGTCGTACACAATTTTTCTACCCTTTCTTTTGATTACTACACCAGTTTGCCGCGGCATAGTGTATTTTTTATAAAAAATCAACAAACACTCAACAAATAGCAATGGCAACAAAGTCAACAAGCAATTATAACAAATAACTTAACGATTAATAACGATAGATTTTTCACTATACGCAAGCGTACTTTTGGGAGCGAGCGGAATGAGGGCGCGGTGCGGGGCGCAGGGTTCGACTGATCTACCAATAACGCGCTCGATACGATTTCCCCTGCCGTCGCGCCTCACCCTCACCACCAAAGTGATCTAAAATTCGGTTCTGCGCAGTCAAGGTCATTTGCTCAAGATGTTTGCCGGTTACTATACACTGTGTGCATTACTAATAAAAATCATACATTACGGAGGTTTTTTCCGGTTAGGATACCCCTCCGCATCGTCCTTCGTTCCTCACTGAATGCCTGTCAAACAGCAAATAACAAGTGCCAGATATTCGTTCCGCAATGCCCTCGATCGATATCTACCGATCGTGAAACAGAGATTACATACTCGCCGCTCTGTGCTCGGTCACGGAAATTTAATGATTTTAATGAAAAAACAATTTCGCTTTCTATTTTCGGCACCGATTTATTTAAATTTAATAAAAGTCACAGATTTAATTTATTTTTGCATATCAATATTTTGATTTGAATTTTTGTTAATATTAAAATAAATGCTTGATATAATTTATTCTTTTAATGTGTATTACTGTGCATACGATGAAAGCGAGGATGCAAGAAAGATATGTTGGCAATTATAATGTCCCTTAGAATATGTAGATGCGAAATACGAGCTCGCGTGTGAACAACAAACACTCAAGTAAGTCTTCGTGTGAGGAGAATTAAAATCTTTAAAAATCTTAATAATAATAATATATGTATTTTTAATTCCAACAACATATAAGTTTTGCACAAAGAAATAGTCATACGTCATTGTGCCCTAAATTTCAAGGAGTATCGACTTAGCTCTTTAGTAGTATTAGGATTTTTGTGAGGATGTTTTGAAACGAAAAAAGAATAGAAATCATTTCTTAGCCATTTCGGTGTATGTAGAAAATACGTCACTTCCTTGCGTTTTATAAGACGTAGGTCAGACTTGACGTTTTAATTGGACTTAATTGAATTCAATCTTTCCAAGCCAGCTCTTTCAATTTTGACTTCAATTTCTCGATCGGAGTGATTTTAAAATGAGTTTGCGGAACGTTGGATCTGTCTGAAATTTGTATCTCGCTGATAATGCACATGAAATTTTCAGCTCTGTTAATTTTACTTGATCTTATTTAGAAACTAAAATATGAAGAATACTTCGTGAGCTTTCGTTTTGTTCACGAAAAAAAAACATCGCGAATTTCTTAGCGTAGAAACCAAGGGAAATTTTACGACCGTTAAGTAAAATGATATCTCGCGTATCTTTTGTTGAAAAAATATTTGAAATTTTAAGCTCAATTATAACTTAAGCAAGCCAAACTCCTAAATTACTAATGCAAAGTAAAACAAAAACGTTTGTCTCCTGGTCATCTACTATGCAAAACATAGTTAGATACCTACCTTTTTAACAAAAAAATAATGTACACAAAAATTTTGAAATGTTTTCCTCAATTTAAAAATGTTAAGACGTGAAAATTCCACAATTTTTGGCAGCAAACTGAAGTGAAAGCTTTCCGGAAATACTTAGGAAAATAAAAGAATAATGAAAAGTGAGTTTCAGGAACAAGTGAAATATCTGCGGGAGATACGCCAAAAGCTCGAGGTAAACAATTAAAGTATAATGCGACGAACACCCACAATTATATTCATTTATATCTTTAAAAGACCGTTTCTAAAATAATAAGCTATCACACCTATGCTATTGCTAAAAACACTACAACGTAATAAGTATTCTGTTTTTACTTGCTCTGCATATTTGTAGAATAGTCAATAAAATTCCTATGTTTCATTGCTTCCTTATTGTACAAAAAATATTTGAGTATGGCTTTATTCTAATTCGAACTGTTCTTTGTGAAAGCGAAATGATGGTACGACGCGTTTTAAGACATTTCGTTGTACCACTCCACTTATTGAAAAAAAGACGTGCGAGTTATTTTATGGCAGCAATTATTAATTTTTTATTTAAAGGAAGTATAGCTGTTATTGTACTGCAATTAAGGTTTTTTTTTTCTCCTACCTATGCTGATAGCCTTGAGAGGCTATTTCAGCTTCACCCTAACGTTTGTAGGTGAGATCACGGGGCTCAACCGGAGAGTTGCTAACACTGACCCTAGCAAGAGCAGTGCTTCGCAGTATCTACCACCGGATCGGAAACGCGACCCACTGAGAAGATCCGGCGAGAAACTCAGTGGGGCTAATTCGCTCGTCGAGCCCTTCGTCGCAAGCGACGGTTTCGACGAGGACGGTGACCGGTGCTTGTGGTGCCTAAAAGCACCGTTAATGGATCATGAAGGTTTCGAGATGTTACTTTTACGCTGTAACTTAAAGTTGCTGTTTGGCCTTGATATGATCTGCCAATCTATCTATATATGGAATTGTAAAACGCACAACTCACATAAAATTAATCTGAGTAACTCTAAACAAAATATTCTTATAGATTAGTAGTTATTCATCATGAATCTGCCTTTCGATCAAGTTTTCTACTTCTTCTTCATAGACTTCAAGACTTCACAGATAATTCGTTTTTTTCCCCGTCATAATTACAAAAGTAAAGAAACGGCGAGCGAGCAGTACACTTGAATCAAACCAGAAATTTGAGCAAAAAATTAATTGCCTTTTATGTCTTCCAGATGGGCCCTGCTTGTAAGCTCCCGCTCGTTAATGCCGAGTATACACAATCATTTGTTTGTCCAATATCTTTAAAAGGACAGCTAGGAAAAAAATAGCTAGAAGCTGAGTGATAACAGGAATCCAAACCACCACAAGGCCACCTACCTTGAAACTTGAGACGAAATTCAGATTATATCTATACTTCTATACTTTATACTAATATTATAAAGAGGAAAGATTTGTTTGTTTGTTTGTATTGAATAGGCTCCGAAACTACTGAACCGATTTAAAAAATCTTATCGTATCGTATCTCCGGGTGACATAGGCTATATTTATTATATTTAAAAAAAAAATAGGGATCCTTGCTGAAACTCCAATAATGTAACACAATGTGTAAAAAAATTACCTACCTTGAAACTTGAGACGAAATTCAGATTATATCTATACTTCTATACTTTATACTAATATTATAAAGAGGAAAGATTTGTTTGTTTGTTTGTATTGAATAGGCTCCGAAACTACTGAACCGATTTAAAAAATCTTATCGTATCGTATCTCCGGGTGACATAGGCTATATTTATTATATTTAAAAAAAAAATAGGGATCCTTGCTGAAACTCCAATAATGTAACACAATGTGTAAAAAAATTACCTAAAATTCTTTACATCGCGTGCGCTACTTCCCAAGTGAAGCCGGGACGGGCCGCTAGTTGTAACTAGTTGTAAAATAAAACGAAATGATAACACATTCAGACAAGTATTTCAAAGCTTTGACCCGACACTTCAGTCAGTAATACGAGTATATATATTCGACGACCAAATAAAATCAACTCGTTTATATGGGCGACAGTTTGACCTGTAAATGCCCTCATTTACATAAAATGTTCTCAATCGAGAAAATCGATTTTAAGGTGACTTAGAAACTATTCACGATCGAATATATGGTAAATGGACATTTTTAGAATTTAGCTACTAATAAAGTAATAATAAATATATACATAATTCACATACCAACAACAACAAAAATACGCAAAAAGTCAGTAGTATGTCCTTATCCTATGTGTAGTTTTTATTTATTGCTGTATTTTTTTCCAAACTATAAGTAAGCCGCGGTTAACATACTTCCTTAAATGATTCTTGTTCACCGGATAGTTGTTTGGATTGAAGATTGCTCTTATAGGTAAACTCGCCCATTGTGTTTTTTGTGTTTAATATTACCATTTGTTTTATTTTTTCAATAATAATAATAACACAGTATTTGTGAATAATAAAGTACACTGTCTTTAGTTTTATGGAATGGTAATAAATTCTAGTCTCGTTTAGTGACGATTTGTTCGAAACTCTGAGATAATTTAGTGAACGTTTGAAAGCGTCTCTATTAAGATTGCGAAGGGGAACGAGTCGCCAAAGCGTCGGATTGCTCTGGCAGGGTAATCTGGCTTGACTATGGATATCTCAAAGAACTTAACCAATAAGCTAAGTGAGTAGAAAAAGTCACTTCACTGGTTTTCCTAAAGAAGCACTGCTTAGTTTTCGTTCAAGTTACGTAGACAGGTAGGCAAACTTATATTTGCTTAATCTGATGTTTTTAAATTTGTCGAAACTAGATACATTTAGTCTGAGTAAATGAACATAGAAAAATATGATTTATAGATAACATTTAAACAAAATAACATTTGAAATTAAATAAGAAAGTTACATTTATATGATGTAACTTTATGACGTGTTTTTTGTTAATAAAGTTCATTCCTTTGGCAATGGAATAGTTTCGTCGAAAAAGTTAGTTTGAGACACTTCCAGATCGTAATAAGTATTGGAAAAATCATGAAAGAAACTATAGACAATTCTTGACAGTGATAGAATTGTTCTACGAGTATACCTACATGTCAACCACTAATCGCAGACGAAGCATATAGTACAGAAATGAACATTATAGATAGTCAGATATTTCCTGAAGAATCCTAGATTCGCTCAAATTTCGCTCAGATTTAATAAAACTTGTTATTAGAAAATACCTCGGCATGAGCGCGTCGATATTTCCAGACTGTCCATTCATGTGAACGAGTTATTAATAGCATACGACTCAGCTCTAAATGGCATTTTCATTTGCAGCAAAATGTTATCACTAAATCTTGAGCCAGTAGTCTGACCACATCGGTAGAAAATGGGTCAAGATTTTTTAATTAGATATGATAATGTTCGCCTACATATGGCGGGATACATTCAACTCAATGGCTGCCGGAAAATAGTGTGGCGACTCTAGATTAACCCGTGCATTTTCCGTATTTAAATTCTGTAGTATAAAGGTGACATATGCTCCAAGTTATTTTCACCGTAAATGCTGTGAAGCACGGAAAACTTTTATAATTTTACTACAGTTTATTAATATTAATTTATAAACTGTAGTAAAATATATAAATCTATATAACTAGTTAAACCTGGCCTGTTTTGTTGGCCACTTTTTGATTCGGTCGCTAATAAACTTCGTAGGTTCACCCTCTCGGCTAATCTGAAGATTTAATGAAAATTCCATTGAAACCGGTTCAGGCGTTTCGGATTCTATAAGGACCATATTTCATAAAAAGCAAATCATAAAATCTATTATATATATTAGATTATATGATTTGCTGAATGAAGTTTCCGAATTAAATCACTAAATACAGTCAGTATTTGATTGTTTCTCCTAATATATTTGTAATCTAAAACACATTCTGAGGATGTCCGATGATTATCAACCAGGTAGACTGCCCGCTCGTCTATCTATGCATCTCAACAGCAAAAATAATATTGGAAAAATAGAGGCGAATCCTCACATCAGCATGTATTCACAATACAGATGTGTTGTTTAGTATTCTACATAGCCACTAAGCAGGGATGTGTGCCGACAAAACGGAATGAGAAAAGGCGCTCTGCACTTTCTCGCTCAAGCACACTACACTTAACTCCCTCTATAGACCTAGTTTCTTTGCGTGAATCAGCAAATAGTGTGCCACGTAAACGATTTCTCATGGAGAATTATGTAGCATCGGATATTTGCTTCTGTATAACCACTTTGTATCGGATTAGTTTTAGTATGTGATTATGAACTTTTCGGATTATGAAATAATCGTATACATTATACGTGTAAACGCATCGGTCCAAGAAACAAAAGTACAAATATTTACTTTTATTTTAGACTACCTGACCCGGCAGACTTCGTAGTGCCTCAATTGATAAATAAAAGACCTAAACATTTCTATAAAATACACTTAAAACAAACAAAAGCAATCCGTCTGACGGGGGACACATCAAAAGAAAAACAAAATTGTTATTTATATTGAATTCCGAGCATTTTCATATTTATCTACCTTTTAAACCTTCTCTGGACTTCCAAAAATAATTCAAGACCAAAATTAGCCAATTCGACTAACGAACAGCAATTCATTTTTATATATATAGATCAGAATGTAAGCGCGAAAGTTAAGATTCATTGTAATGTGTGGTAGTTGAATGTAAGAGCTTGTTTATTACAAACTAATTACGGTCGAAGCATCGGAGGACTTTCGAATTTATAAAACTCACTTTGTATTTCTATAATAAGTGCATAATTCATTACTTGGTATTGTAATTTTAAACTTGGTCTTTGGAGATTTCGATACTCCTGTTCCAATGACGCTAGGATTCTTTACGCCTCTTGCAGTTTGAAAAAAATCCAAGGCCAATAATAACATTTGGATCTATATTGACCACCACCCCGCCTATTTCTGCCGTGAAGTAGTAATGCGTTTCGGTTCGAAGGGTGGGGTAGCCGTCGTAACTATACTGAGACCTTAGAACTTATATCTCGAGGTGGGTGGCGCATTTACGTTGTAGATATCTATGGGCTCCAGTAACCACTTAACATCAGGTGGGCTGTGAGCTCGTCCATCCATCTAAGCAATAAAAAAAAAACTTTAATTATTATTAATACTTGTCTTTATGTTAATGTTATTATGAATAAGTAAAGCTACTTTTCTCTGTTCGTAAGCTTAAGCTTGTTTGAATGTTTTTTTTGTGTAACATTTATTTGTTCCATGTTTCTAACCGGTTTACGGTACGTTAATTGTGAAGCGACAAACCATTAACGGTTTTACAAAGGCAGACAATCTGCGCTAGACGTTTTGTTGGCGCTCTCCGAGACATTAATTTTTTTGTTTGTCGAGCTTACCTAAAATGATAACGACGTGTTTTTGCTTGCTTGCTGTTGTGGACAATGATGACATGAAGTTCCAGTAAAAGTCAGCAAGTTGCGTATTAAACAACACACAATAAATAGTTCCGTTATTGGGATTAATGGTGATGAATTGAAAGTAAATACTGGAGAGAGAAGCCGCAGAATTGAGAGTGGTTCCGTACCACTATTAATTCAGTTTTTCTGCATTTCTATACGTAATGTGAAGTGTGACGAGGGGGATAAGTAATCGCAATTAAAAACCGGTTGATTAATTACTCTGTAAAATCCTACACTGTAGCTTGAATACGAAGAAAGTAATGTCGATCTTAACATAAGGAAAGTTCTTATTTTACAGTTATGTTTTTCACTCCATCAAAATGTTATTTAGGTCATTCCGTATTTCTATTTTGAATGTTCTCCCCCCTCATAAAGTACCTCTTTCGCACACACGGAGAAACTTTGTAAATCGCCTTGTAATATTTTACAGCTTAAGCTGTTTCTGTGTAACCTTTTGACCTTTGGCAGCTGGCCAGGGTAAATGTTTTATGCACATTGTCTATTTGATCTGATAAATGAAAGTTCTAAATTTAGTATCCAAGAAATGGTGAATACTATCCGATCAAAATAAGAAGTAAGTAGGTTCAGCAAATTTTATTTAATTAGTAACTTTTGTCAGTCAATTCAATTTCTCTCATGTCCATGATCGTATTTTAAATCGATGCGGTTAGACTACTTCATAATATTTGCTAAGATTGTCATGTCATTTTCATTAGAATTTGTGAATCAATTACTTTTTGCGGGGTCGCACTTTCGAATCTGGCTACAATACAGCTACAATAGTGTGGGTTAGTGGCTGACAAATACCCAATATTCTAACAAGATATGTACTTAATGAAATGAATAATATTATTGTCTGTGGCTCAATTGTCAAGACGCCTTATGTAGCCTATGTATCTAATATGAAAGTTAAAGCTGTTTGTAATTATTGGTTGAGAAGACGTACCTACTGTGAGTAAGGTTAGATTCCTTTTCGGCCCGGGTCTGAATAAAAAAAAATCAAAATCAATTTTTTTTTATTCAACATAAATGAAAGTACATACTTGTTGAACGGCAAAAAAACTACCGCCAATTGACAAAAACTAGCCTACGTCCTGAGAAGAATTGGCAAAAAACTCAGCGGGCATGTCTTTTTTTTTTAAATATTAGATAAAAAAAAAACTTCTATGGGATCGCAACACGGGGGTCCGCTGCCGTATGAATGGCTACTAAAACGGCCTCTTAAACGTCACACCCTTGCCCTTCTTGACAGAAGGTCTGACCCTGCTCGAACTATAAATGGGGCGAGCGCGATTCTTGTAAACAACAACGGAGTGAAGCACCAGTCAGAAATCGTTTCTGAGAAGCAATCACACCTTCAGTTTTGACAGGAAACTTTCATAACTTTGATGTACATTCTAAAGTGTTAATATCGATTTGGTATTTTAAGGAGACATTAATTAAAGAGACATAGACGAGATTTTAAAGGTAAACTTTAAAATTCGACCTCATGTCTCAAGGTGCCGGCATTCGCGCTGTGGTGTCTAGTTGTATCCGTAACACTAGGTGAACTCACCTGCCCATCTAGAGCGATACAAGAAAACCTTTTTTATTTTATGGTGTAAGCCAATTTCCTTCTTTTAGAAATGTTAATGAAAAAATGAGGATTATTTACGTGGTATTTTTATATGATTCGAACTCGAGAGTAAATAATTATGTTTGCAACACTTCAAATACTTAATTATTGTTCATATTTTCGCCTGTTAACGAGCGTAACGAACGACATTATTAAGTCAAAGCTCAGAGTGCTCCTTTGACGAGCTACATCTATCCTATTAAGTCTATTAAATGGCACTGAGAGCACAAGTATGTGGCAGCTTTTAATATAAGTAATATTTTCTCAAAGGTCGAAGTTCAACGAAAATTACTGGCACCTTAAGATTGAGATTCATTTGATGATTTTTCAGTATTGTTTTTTTTTTAGAAGAATAAAAAGACCACACTGATTTAAAAATATATATACATATATATAAAACTCGACAATATTTTTAATAGGAAACAGAAGTAACAATTAAAATTAATCATATTTTTATGCTGGTAATCCGGGTCAGGGTATTAGGCCAAAATAATAAAATTATTGTATTGGCGTCGATTGACAAATAGAGGAGAATATCTGGTTCATCTTTTGCCTATATTTGTATTAAATCGTGTTAATCATGAGATTAAAAATCAAAAGGTCGGTCTTCAACATTTAGCATTTATGTTTTATATGAATTTGTGTATAGATTTTGTTGTTTGTTGTAGATTTTTCTCTTGGCGAGACCGAGAATATCTAGAAAATATTTTAATATGAAATGCAATTAAAAAAGAAATGATCTTTTAAAAATGCTCAAATAGAAATATATTATAGTACATTATAAAATAAATTGGTTCAAATAATCTTAAATGTTCAGCTTGAAATCCGATCATTAAATATTTTCGCTTTAGATTTCTATATTTGATTTTTTTTTATTGCTTGGATGGATGGAGGAACTCACAGCCCACCTGGTGTTAAGTGGTTACTGGAGCCCATAGACATCTACAACGTAAATGCGCCGCGCACCTCAAGATATAAGTTCTAATACACGCAATATTTAGTGATACATAATCTGTAAACATGTTACGCTAATATTTTTTCTACAACTCAAGTATTTAATATAACCCATTTTAATTATACAAAAATAAACTTACAAAACGTTTGCGAAGGTTACTAAAACAGAGAACAGTAGAACTTAGTGCCCAATTAAATGAAATTGCTCGTGAAATAAATTCAAATTTATAACGAATAAAGTAAAAGTGTTTAAACGAAGCTGAACTGAAACATTTTTCCTCAATAACCATCGCTAACAAGGTTATCAAAAAGTTATTGCTGATTGAAATATATTAATCGTCCGAACGTCAGGTCATAAGTATTATTCTATTCAAAATACTTTTGTATTTGTTAGTCGTGGCGTAATTTAAGTTAGAAGTCAACATCACATGCACGTTCATTCTATGTTGAATTTGTGGTAGGCTTTTTTTTTTTTATTGCCCTTGTAGGCAGACGAGCATACGGCCCACCTAATGGTGAGTGGTTACCGTCGCCTATGGACTTCAACAATGCCAGGGGCAGAGCCAAGCCGCTGTCTACCGCAAAAGCTTTTGATAATCTAAAGAAAACACAAGAAACATATACCGCCTACTTATTTAAGGTGGAGCTCTATCTCTGGCTTACGCGAGTCGTAGACAAAATTGACTACTTTTAGGGTCCAATCTCGCGTTTATGATGCGTACGGATCGTCCGTGACTACCACGAAAACTATAAAGAACTCGAAACGTCAAAAATAATATATTATGATGATAATAAACGCGATATTAAGCCGTAAAAATAGTTTTAGCTATATATTCCACTTTTTCCACATCATAAGGCGACTCTCCACCATTTGCCGAGATCGAACACTCAGCTTTTTCGGACATATCTATCGGGCGGTCACCAAGGCGTAGTCTGGAAAAACTTCTCATTCTTGGTCGAGTGGAGGGGAAATGAGACAAAGGTAGGGCACCAAGAAGATGGTCTGACATTATAAGGAGGACAATTGGGGGCAACAGCCACCTCGCAGCACCGATCTCCATGGAAATACTTATATACGTGTGGTCGCGATTCTTCAGCAATGAGGGAACAACTAGGAAGAAGAAGGATTCATTCCTCTATTATTATTTATATAATCACTTTTTTCATTGTCAAGAGATAGCTAACAAGTTACTTAACATTAACCTAGTGTTAAGCAGCTGTTGGAGCCCATAGACTAAACATGAATCCATAGAAACTAAAACAATAAGCAGAAACTACAATGTGAATGTCCCTACCCACTGGTTAAACCCTACAAAGTCTTAAGACTTTGGGTTTAACCAAGGAGCCACAATATATTAAATCAACTTCGCTGGAGTGGCGTACTATTTGCACGACTTCACTGCGACTCTACTGGCAAACATCCAAATTTATACTGTTGTTTCAAATTAATGAAATTAATGACAAACAGATTCAGTGATTATTTATTGATTGATTCAGGCAATGATTCTCTTCTAACTGGTTACGTCAATCTGACGGACACGCGCCACACAATACCAATCGATATTAAGTTTAAAATGAAACGTATTTAATACGTTACAAATGTTATTGTTGTCTGTAATAGGTTGCTGCGAAAGTTTATTAATCAAAAGTAAAAACTATGATCACTTGTAGATCCGCGTGGCATTCTGTTGGTACCGTGCCAATAAACCCCGACAGCCCTGTTCCGCTTCGAAACAATTATGTTGTAAACTGACCTGGAATTAATTCTCCGGAAATTAGATTAACTCTAAACTGAAAATTAAGAGATCGGCTTTGAATTGGAGTGAAATTCGCTTTGATAGTTTTCAGTTTCATGTTAATTAGTAACCTTAATTTAAATATGTTTTGTAATCACGTACTAAGTGAAATAATTCAACTTAAAATAAATACGCTCAGTAGAGCTGTTTCTCTACACACAAATATTAAGTGTAAAGATTTGTCAGCACGTTCGAAGCTTCTATATAAAATCGGCGCAATAAATCACGTGACATGGAAATATGTATCGCGCGTATGTAGGTCATATCTGCACTGTGTTAGCAATGTGTGTTTTATTTTACACAGGTAAGTCTCATATTTATTACTTAAGAATGTTAGGATGAAAATATGATCACAATACAAAGCTTGTATGAAAATTGTACGAGCAAGTATCACATAGCTAATGTCATTTAATCGGATTACTAATTTAGAACGCGAAAATGTTCTGCCTGTACTGTCCAAAGAATTATAAATACGCCTTTTTTAATATATACAATGTGCTAGTTATCAAACGGGTTCATTTTGAGCTGCGACTCTGCTCGGTACTTCAGCTAGAGGTAAATAAAACATGTAATAGTTATTCCGTCGTTAGGAAAACCCATCTGCATTTAAAACGGTTATAGCCAGTCAGTAAAATTATTTTAAAACAGGGACGCCGAGTAATGAATGAATGAATGAATGAATGAATGATTTATTTTATTTCAGACAACAATAAGTCCATATGTGTACATAGTATCATTGAAATATACTTAACATTAACAAAACCAATCAAATAAAAAATATACACTTATTAAAAGTAGCTATCAGTGGAATACATTTCAAATATTGTATTCAAATCTTCGCTGTATGTAATGTCTTAATGGTATATTATGTACTCTTTAACGAAGTTTTAAATACATTGTTTCTCCTTTCTAAATGTATTAATTTTTTACACAAGAACCCGAAATACATATTTACATTATCTGGTAAAAATATGCTTTAGCCTCCTTTAAATACCGAAAAAAAAACGCATTTTTTGTTTTGATATGGAGCAAATACAATAATATGAGCATGAATGGAGCCTTTATTATGGAATCATTTGAAAGTTTGTATGTTTCTACTGGAGACTCTAAGAGTGGTTGAAGGAATCAGGCTTTAATTGCGCAAAAAGAAAATTTATATGGACCTGGATTATAGACCTAGACACGGACAATGATAAATATATCGGCTATAATAAATACGCCATTGTGTTCTTTGCTTTGTATTTTTACGACCAAATCGATTGGTAGGTAGTAAAGAGTTGTACAATGTAAACGATTCTTTATCCCGGGTATTTGCGACTTGTTTCATTCTTTCTGAATTACAAAATTAACGCGGACAAGGCCCCGGCGTGCGTCCGGTATTCTGTTTAATTTAAGGATAAAAGGCAGCACTCCCGGGACATGTTATTTATTATTAGTATTAAGATAATTAGTAGTTATGTGCAATTTAATAAACCCTTTACGTATAAACTTCAAATTAAGGTAATAAATACATTGAGCAGACCTAAGATTTAAAATGTGAAAATTTTGTTATAAAACTATTTAAAAGAAATTAATCAAATAGACAGCTTTTTTATTTAAGTCTTTGATGCAATACGGAAATAGAAATATCCGGAGAAATTGGTATGGATGGATTTGAGGGAAATGTTGTCTGATAATGGACTTTTTATTCGCGTTTTTGAACGGTGAGATGATTCAGCAGAACTTGTACTTATTATTTAAGTAATTTTTTAAACTGTTTGAACCTTATCTAGAACGATGCTGACTCAAACCAAAGTATGAGTTATCCGAACAATAGTTTTCCGCAACAAATCTACTTAGTTATTCAAGGATCCGTGTCATCAAACTCATGAAAGTTTTTATTATGTGAGTGCGTTTACTTTTAATGGTATCTACAGTTCGCCTATAATACTATTTTGATCATTCCTTCACATGATACACATACATATATACATATGTCTCTACATATTATTTATTTAATGGGCAAGACGTTTCCGAAGCTTAAGCAACTACTATCGTTGTGTTTCGGTCACAGACTGAAATCAGTCACTAATCTCAACTACTATGTAACAGGAAAATGATATTAATTTGTTAGGCCTGGTATAAATACTAAAAATTACGATAATTTGTATTTCTTGGACTTGCGATAAAAATCTAAAAGAAATTCAAAGTCAAGATTTTTTTTAATTTTTTTTTATTGCCTATATATGTGGACGAGCTTACAGCCCACCTGGTGTTAAGTGGTTACTGGAACCCATAGACATCTACAACGTAAACGCGCCACACACCTTGAAATATAAGTTCTAAGGTCTCAGTATAGTTACAACGGCTGTATCATTCAAGATACCTTAAATGGCAACACATTATACATGAGCGTCGACTTCTTCATCGGCTGATTTTAATTGTGTTAGACGCGCTATTTAAAGGGCTTGTATTATACGTATAATACGCGTGATACAATGAAGTGTCGCGTGACCTGCGTTGTCACGATCGAATTCTATCTCTGATGAGGCTTGGATTAGAAGAAGGTTCAGTTTGACTCCAACCTATTTCGCTCACTACTTCCAGCGTGTAAGCGAGAGTATGATTTTCTCCTGCTCAAAACAGCGAACTAACGCTTAACTTCGTTGGCTGCGGAAACAAATGACTGTTGTCAGTTGATAACTTACTTCCGATACGGTGAAACTTTACGATGAGTACAGTTGTTTTTGGCACATGAGGGAAAGTTTCCGACACGGTACTATCAATGTACAATAGACAGCAGATGAGACGTAACGCGAAAAGGGTGCACTTCATTCATGCGATTGCGATGAAACCAAAGACAAACGAAGAAATCGTTTGTCTTTGGCTCCTAAGAGAAGTTTTCTGACATAATATCATTAATGTACGACAAGTAGTTCAAGCATTGTATCAACGGACATAATAATATAACTCTTTATTTAACACCACATGTACAGAGTAAGCGTATAAAACAAATAATAGACGGTGACATAAATTGGCGGCCTTATCGCTGAAAGCGATCTCTTCCAGGCAACCTTGCAGGGAGAGGAATAAGCAAACTAGCATGCAGAAGTGTAGCAGAATGAGACTAATTAATAAATTACAATTGAAGTTGTTGTTGAAGAATTCCTTCTGTAGATCTGTCCCCTTTGTTGCCGTTACGGGTCGTTTTTTTCTTTCAGAGAAATCTTTAATTACGCTGTAATAATAAATGAGAAAATGAAAACAGAGCGCTCTCTTGATTCCGACTCGAAAAACGAAAAGAAAGATTTCCTTTGCTATATTGTAACGAATTATACTTTTCGTCGATAACAGTACCAAGCTACAAAGTTCATATTTCTAGAATATTTGCACAAGGCTTATGTCAGGAATATTTAATTTACCTAACGTGTGATATATTACTACCTATCATTATGATTTTATTACTTTATATTAATACTATAACTAATTCCTAGCCTCTGTCCGCGAATTTGCTTACGTAAAAAGTAACAATCCCAAGACGATTGTTTTTCGAAATACTTTCAACGAATTATGCTTGATTGAGTGAAAACCATGCAAAATTTTTTTGACAATTTCGTATTTATAATATTAGAGGGGTATTACAAAACACCTAAACACCGATTCCAAACTACATTGGAAACCAAATCTGAATATACTTGAACCTTGGAAACGTAAGAAAGTAACCCATCTATATTGCCCACAACAGAGCGAAGGGATGAATTTTTTGGAATGCAGATCTGTACACCAGAGAGCACATAACTGGAATAAAAAGTATCCTATATGTTAAGCCAGGAAATAGTCGATCTATGTGCCAATTTTCATCCAAATCCAATCAATGGCTTACGCGTGATTGAGTAACTTTTACATTTAAAAATATCAACAGGATGTATTATTATTTGTAAAATTACTGCCGAAAATCATAATTGGGAATTAAAAAGTTTCAGAATCATACCTACATTACGCTACTGATATTGTTTTATCTTTCTCTAATTACCGTTTTTTTTAAACGAAGGTTTTTGTTAATTTTATCCGAACATTTTGTTTGTATTCAATTAAAAACGGTTATTTTAAGAAATTCCGTTTTCATTTATTTCCTGACATGGCAATTTGATTAGATAAATTAGTCCGTAACTCGAAAGGAATCGTAATCTTTTCAATTTGGTTACGTAGCCCTTAAAACGTTTCAAAATGTTTCCCAAATTGCTGATTCATATTGCAGCATATCTGGATAATTTTACATTAATAATTCGAAACGAGATCACGACGGCATTTTGGGATTCTATTCATCGCTTGGGCGCTTATTTTATTAATTACCGTGGCAAAAAATGGAAATAAAAAAATTAAGAACAGTTTTTATGAAATGTACCTAACTGGAGAACTTGAATTTTGAAAACAAATGTATCCAATATTCACATGTGAGCAGATCCTTCGGTAGACATAAAAAAGTACGGGATCGAGAAATGTTATCACATTATCGTAAGGAATAAATAAGTCGGAAATTATTGCGAGGTTCTTGCCAAATGAAATGGTGAAGATTTATCGTTCGTCGCGACAGAATCTTGTCCGTTACATGTCTCATTTGATCTTATACAGAGTATTTACTGCCTTAGGAAAAAATCTGGATATTCTGTGACGTTCACGCCAGCGGTATATTAAAAACAGTTTTCTGATAGTGGTTAGGCGTATTCTAAGCCCGCACTGTAGAAACACCGCGTATTTCTAACGCGTACAAAGACTGCTGCTACCTTTGGCTTTATATTTTCACATGTTGTGTTATGTTGTATTACGCTCTGCCCACTTGTTTAATATTTACTGAGTGAACCGCAATAAAATGTGAAAAAATGGGGCAGGTTTTTGTTATGAAATGTAAAAGTTGTATGAAATGAAAATAATAACTTATATTATTTTCAGATACAATGATTTTGCCTTGGTATGCGTAAATATTCGTTGGATATAACGCAGTAACAGATTAATTCAAATCCCGGCTTAAATTCCGAGCGCCGTGTAATATACCCTCCAAACGAGGCTGGCAAGTGGAAGATTACCTTCCGCCGGTTCTAGCTAAGCGATTCTACGACGTAGCGGTAGTTCTTAAGGACACTTAGAGTGAAATTCGCGATGTGTATGTTACGGTAAATGTACAACTCTTGGAAAATGTACACTTTTACCGGTAAATGTGCACATTTGCCAAAAAGTTAGGTATATGTGAACTGAATATAATGTATATGTACATTTCCCGGCAAATGTGTACTCTTACCTTCATGTTTTAAGAAAAGTTACAGTAAATACAAATAAATGAATAATGTTGTTGCAGTAAAAAAATATTTATTTAAATAAAATAATACTATAGACGAGAATGGTTGGTCTCCCGTATGGATGTGGATGAAGTATGTATGGGTCGTCCGGACGTGTAGCGTAATGAGAAAAGGTACCTGAGTAGGCGCCGTCGGTATACGGATAATAAATTAAAATCGACACCTTGCACACTAATGAAATGTTTATTACAACTAACACTTAGTCCACACGAAAATACAACACAGTCTATATTATTATTATAATGAAGAATAGAAGGTTACGAGCACAGAAGAGATACAGTTTATAGGTAGTACACAGAAGACACTTTACACTTTACGACAATACTATTACAATAAACACAAAGAAAGCGCGTTATCACAAGAGATGCAAAAGCTTCGAAAACAATACAACAGTATATAATTAGCGAAAGCGACGTGCGTTCAGTACGAGGTAAGTTTCGACTGGGGGCGTGGCTAGCCGCGATCAGCTGCGCAGGAGTGCTTTTCGATCTACCCGCGACATTCCGTCCAAGCGCGCGTGTCCACAGCGCGAACGAACGGGCGACCAGCTGATTGACGCGGCACGATAAATTGTCGTGTGTGTATGTCTGTTTTGTATGTAATGTAGTAATAATATATGAATAGATATGTTATATGTGTGAATGTATACTCTGTGTGTATTAATAATTATATTAAATAAATATATTATATAAGTTTTATATTGTGAAGAGTAAATGTGTGTGCATGAAATGTGGGATAAGCCCACAATACAAATAATACAAATAACGAAAATTATTTTAATTAAAAAAATGTGATTAAAAAAATGACAAGCAAAACATACTTTTCTTGGCCTATTATATAATATGTCGTAGGTTAGGTTAGTTAGATTGTAGTGATGCGCACCACATTACTAGCACTTGCGATTCGTATTTTGTATGCTATGCTCACATTTACCAAAACGACATGTTCATTGTGAATTCAATTTACAATTCCCCTTCTTTGAAATTGTAAATTTTAGTTGAATGCACATTACCCAAACGAGGAGGCAAATGTGCACATTTACCGGAAAATATGTACATTTGCCGCAATATCTACTTTTACCGTAACATATATATTATACGGTACGGTTCATGTCGAGAGGAACGTGATGTTGAATTATTTAAAGGTATTATATCATAATCATGTTGTTGCTGCTTTACTGATTTAATATACTTCAGAAGACGGAAAATATTTGTTGAGATGACGACTGATAGAAGAGAATAGAATAAAAAAATTCGCTGTGCCGACCAACCCCACCTAGTGGGATAAGGTGGAAAAAAAATAGAAGAAGACGGATAAGGTACAAAATGATGAACTGGCAATAACAATAACGAGACAAAGCTAACAGTGACCCACCCTGTCTACTGTGCAAATATACTTGAAAATTAAATTTTCACAAATAAATTCCGTTGAAAACGAAATCTATCTATTTCGCGAGTCCGCGTTAATACTAATTGTTCATTATGTTGTGGAGCTTGAGTAATTCCCCATAATTTTATTGTGAGAGACAAACACGCATACGCACAATACTTGAACAACATTCGACCTGGATGATTGCGTAGTCTAGTGAACGCGGGGGTGGGGTGGCCTTGGCGGTGTCGCTCGACATCGCCAATGCGTTTAACACCCTGCCCTGCTCGGTGACGACGAGTCGTGGAAGGCGATGCTCGACTTCTGCGAGTGCACCATCTCGCAGAAGGAGGCGCCGGGGCGCGTGAGAGGCGCACAGGCACGCCGCCGTCGAGCGCGGTCCAGGGAGGCGGAACTCGCCCAAGCCCTGGCCCTCTAAGTGTTTCGGGTCTCCCTCACATGTCGGCCTGGGGACCGGCGAAGGGGCCTAAGAAGACGACGTGCAAGCTGCTCTGTACGCGTTTTATGCATGAGCATCCGGGTGATGAAAGGCCGGTTATCCTTAACCCACGCTGGTTCTGACCCAGCGGGGTATTCCGTAGGATAGACCATTCTAACCGGTGCCATCTAGGCGGACTTCAGACAGCCTGCCGACCGAGAGGGCTGGTGGTCGTGGCGCCGACGACCGCCAGTCCGGCGTCCCGAGGGAGAGGGTGATGGGAGAGATGTGCTCCGCACTAAACGCTTCACTTTCCCCCTTTGCCTTTTCATGAGCTCTGTCTCATGCGAGGTTTGGATGCTGGTTGTTGAGCGACAGGAGGTTTTAGTCGGTTCGACTCCGACATGCCCCGCCCTCCATCCCCAGTGAAGGGCGGAAGTCCGGCGATTTCATCCTGACAAAAAAAAAAAGGCTAGTGAACGAAAAACCTTACTTTGCAACTGGAATTCTGAGGGCATCAGGCCGTGAAATTTACTCGCACTTGTTCGGTTTATTTCTTCATTATTAACAATGCAAATAGTGGCGTTATTTAATATAGTTTTATTTATCTTTTCATGCACTTTTAGCGTATATTGGCAAACCACATCATGTCCTTCCTGGTGTGAAGTGGTGGCACATCCAATGTGCACGTGCATATGTACAATGTAGCGTTAAATTTAAAAGCAGTAGCACAATCCGAGTGCTTTACATATGCGAACCTTTATATATTAGATGAAAACTATATTTGCCTACGAAGTTAGACGATTAGTATACCGTTTAAATAAATAATGTGTGACATCAGTCACATGAAAAGCAAAACTGCTGCCTACCGCAATTTCCATTGTATTGCAAAAATATATTTTACTTTTACTTACTTGAATCAAACAATCTTATTAAGATTTACTAAGAAATTCGAAGAAACCGCACCAGACAATTTTTTTTTACCAAATATGTGTGAGAATCTCGGTCGAGGGAAATTTCGCACCGAGGCTTAAACGTAATTTGCACAATTTCCATTACCTTTATGGGGCAAATTTACATTCAGTTGTCAAGGAAGGCCTTTTATAATCATTATCTTGCAATTTATTTCATTAAAAATGTGTTTCTCACAGTTTAGTAGTAAAAAACGTTGACACAATTAATTGGATTCAATAAAAACTTTTTTAGCAAATCGTTAAGCTTTCGCTAAAAGCCAAAAAAGTTTTGAAACGGAGATACTGTTTTGTGGAAGTTTCTCATAATAAAATATTCATGAAATTTGAAAAACTGGCGTTAGATTTAGAGGATATTGCTTCGGGCTTCTTGTTAATTGTAATAAATAAAAATAGTGGTATATTTTTCGATAAAAGTTTTGGAGTTTGTATGTTTTAGGTTAACATATAATATGTTATACTTATATATACATTTTCATTAAAATAGTTGTAATTACCATCCATATCAATCAATAACCCATAACAAGTAATTATAGGAACAAAAAAAGGGATAAATTCTAATTCTAAAACTGAATCTTCAAACAAGAAATAGAAAATTTGTTAGTGTAAGTCTAAATATATAGTTTCACTTTGACATACCACAAAAATAGAACAGACATCGTACGTGGCTTGTGGACTAAATGGTTTTTAGATGTTTTAGTGCGAAACCTACTTTCTGCTTTCTCTTTTTATGATGATACGCTGCATTCCACCTTCACTTCTAATGAAAGTGCGGTGAACCAAACCCTCACAAGCACCTTTCGGCAGAAATTTATATGTTTTAGTATTAGTTTTAGAAATAGAAATGAAAACATTTTCAAGCTAGAAATGTTTTTTTTAGTTATAAAACTTTCTGTACAGAAGAACTTTCAATATTTTTTTTAGATTTTGTGTCTTGCTAACGAGACCTTTAATCTAAGTCTTGTATTTTCTTTTTAAATTCGGTTAAGGTGGTGGTATCTACCCGCGAGAACTCACAAGAGATCCTACCACCAGTAATTACACAAATTATAATTTTGCGGGTTTGATTACTTGATTTATTACACGGTGTTATTCCTTCACCGTGGAAGTCAATCGTGAACATTTGTTGAGTATGTATTCCATTAGAATAATTAGGACCCGCCTGCGGGATTCGAACACCGTTGCATCGCTCGATACGAATGCACCGGACGTCTTATCCTTTAGGCCACGACGACGACGACTTTTTACAAATTTACCAATAGATTTACCATCAATTTAGACGAAATTTTTTATACTTTTGTGTGAGTCCATTTTGAAAATCAATATTACCTCAAAAGTAGTTTTTTTTATAAAGCAAACGCTACGCATCTGTAAATGAAAACAAAATAGGTAACGTGCAAGCATGAATCACTATGTTAAATAATAGCATCAATTTTAATTTTAATTAAAAATAGTTCACAATAACAGAGCGAATTTCGTATTCATTAGATTTTTTTTTACCATTACTAAATTAAAATCTATACTTATCATTTATTCAGTTTGTTAAGCAAATAAAATGTTCACTGGTTGACTAGTTTGAGACGTCAACATTAATTATGCTTTGCGGTTCTTGTATTAAAGCTGCCTCATGACTTTGCATAGTATTAACAGAGCGTTTACCTTCGGATTAACTTGCTAGAATAGGGTAGGCAAACACTTTTCATTAAAAGCTAAATAAATCTATGATACTTAATTATCCAAGACAAACTCTGAATGAAAAACTTTCTGTTTTCTATAGGTACCTGCATAATCAAAATACGTCAAAATGTTAATGGGACAGCGAGAAATGGGACGATTTTATGAAATTTGCGGTTCTCGTAGAGTTTATCGCAAATTGAGACACATACGAACGAGTTTGGGATAGTTTTAAAATCGTTTTCCTTTAAGGGAAATCGAGGTTCAAACTATTCTTTGTTACTCTAGAATCTATAAGATTATACTACTGTATTAAGAAGTGTTAAAAAAATTAAATATCAGATCACCTTAGGAACTGCATTTACTATCATTTTTACACTTTTCTTTCACAATTTTTTTTTAAGATTTTCCTTAATGCAACCAAAACATTATTGTTAACTTAGTGATAACAGAATAATCTACTTCTGTAATTAATAAGTCGTTGGCACGAAACCGCTCGCCAAATACATAAAGTTTATTAATATACTTATGAAGTTCATTAAGATGTTGCTGTAACTAAGATGAATGGTAATAACTCTCCTCAGTTTATTCATACTTAGAGAGCCCTTACCAGGATTTTTATAGTTCATAAGTTCCAGATAATTACTGTTGCAGCGTCATGATCTACTAAGAGTAGGCAAATTTGGCTACCCTCTTTTTAGTTCATTTCAGGTGTTATCGTATGTCATATTAGGCGGTGGGCCGTATGCTTGTCTATTTTCAATGTAAGTAAAAAATATAGAACTCAGCATAAGCTACCATAGATAAACATATAATTTTCTTACTCTCAGTCTTCACAGTGCCCTTCCATACATTCAAATATAGAAGAGATTTCATCTTATTAACTTGATGTACGTTTTTTGGTTGATTGTATTACATTGCGCGTTGGTAAACGGCTGGTTAATATTTAACATTCATCGCTCTATAATTGACGGAACAAAAACTTGTAGATTTAATATTTTTCCAATGCACTAAAACGTATTCAGGCTTAGCCACATAAGTTTTGCGAGAGGATAATAAATATAACATTTTTTCCTAGATGCAACAAAACGATTCACCTTTATTTTTTAATGTGCCATAATGGTTTGTTGCCTCATCTACAAAATTATAAAAGAGCATAAGTACTTCACTGCTTATACTTTTACAAGTATACCTAATACTTTTTCGACTTGGATTATGTGTTTCGCGTTATTGAAGCTAACCTAACATTTTGTCTCCGCGACGTGATATTTTCACAACAATGTTAAAAATAAATTTTCCACTGACGTTGTTTCCTAACGTTATAGCCGCGAACAAAAAGCCAAATTATGCTAGTTTTTAGAACTTTAATATAGAATTTTTAACTTAAAATGAACGTTTAGAAAAAGGCGGTTTTAAAAATAAAGGAAAATTTTCCTTGCAGTCTGTGCAAGGCATCATTAAATTTGTCAATGACAATTAACAACGACCGAATGTATCCACCTTCGAAGTTTATAATGAATAAACATACATAATGTCGTCGATAATCCTGTTCTCAAGGATGACTTGGAACCTCTGGGTCTACGGAGAGACCTCAGTTCTATCTGCGTTTTGTACCGTGTGTTTTCCATCGGATAAACCCTCCTATATTACTATATCCACTATGTGCGCTTCCACGGATATTTTTTTTAGTTACTATACAGCTTTGGAATGAAATTTTCTCTATGGTTTCCAGAGTCCTATGACATGTTCCTCAAACGAGGCTCGAAAAGGTGGTAAGGAGTCTTATGATCCCGCATGGGTAGGTATCACCGGCCTGTCTATTTCTGACGTACAGCAATATTGCGTTCTGGATTGAAGGGTGGGGCAGCCATTTTAATGTAAGCACTGAGACTTAGAACTCTTAGAACTCATTTGTCGAGCTGAATGACGTCTATGGGCCCCGGTGACCACTTAATACCAGGTGGGCCGTGAGCTCGTCAAACCATCTAAGCAATAATGAAAATTGATAGTCCCCAGCAGTAGACAGTTGCTTGACTGTGCATCTGACACTGCTGACGTCCATTGGTGACGGTCATCAATCAACCGGTCATTAGGAAATTTTGCATACGCTTAGTCAGGGGTACAGAAAAAGTCATACCATCCGTCACAGTCAACCATAGAATGTTTGTCATAGTAGACAATTATTAGAAATAGAATTTGTCTGCATTTACGCAAGCGAAGCCTCGTGTAAGAGCTTTGATTATTATAAAATGAAAAATATACAATTTTTAAATTTACGAATTATTGGTGTTATGTAGTGATCTCATAAAAAACACTTTCATATCGTCCTAAGTATTTTTGTGTTTCGTGGTAACATTTCCAATTGAAACTTTGATCTCATACGTCACTTAATTGGCAACATTTATCTTGTGTTGTCTACAGGCTGTGGTGACCATTTGGTTTTGATATTGTGTTCCACACAGCAACAGTGCCGGACAAAACTGGATCCACTGATAACGTATCATAAATCAAAGTTGGATTATTGTTTTATTTTCTTATGGTGGTCTTAGTTTTACTATTCTATTGCTAAAATATGTAATTTTCTATTCTTTTTTTTTGCTTTGAAATAACTATATTTTGTTGCAGTATGATTGTGAGTTTTTTTTTATATAGCTTAGATGGGTGGATGAGCTCACAGCCCACCTGGTGTTAAGTGGTTACTGGAGCCCATAGACATCTACAACGTACATGCGCCACCCACCTTGAGATATAAGTTCTAAGATTTCAGTATAGTTACAACGGCTGCCCCACCCTTCAAACCGAAACGCATTACTGCTTCACGGCAGAAATAGGCAAGGCGGTGGTACCTACCCGTGCGGACTCACAAGAGGTCCTACCACCAAGGAGATTAGGTATTAGTATTCTTAAAGGTTGAAGTAACCACAATTATATTTTCAATAGCTTTTCTATAAGATCTATATGCTAATTATTTTCCTTTTAGTTTTATCTTAACTAAATTCACCTATTAAATAACTTTAAATTAATTAATAAGTTCAATGAAATTAATAAATACAGTCACTGGTATGATAATATGACTTCATGACAAAAACCGTTATCTGAGCGTTAACGGTAATTGCATATGTTTTAACTCTGTCGTTGGTGTCAAAGTTCATCAAAACCCAAATATATAAAATAATGCCAATGCCAACATCATATGAATAAATAATACAACACTGAAACCTTCCACCTGACGTATTATTTTATTGAAAAGCACAATATCCCAATTTGGTTATTGAATATATGCTTACCTTGTTGTCAATAAAGATGCCTCAACGCACAAATATTATTTAACTACGAAGTCAAACATAATATCAAATACACCCACCGCATATCCAGTTAGCTATCGTAAACTAAGACAAATTGCAAACTACGCTCTGCCTCGCATGTATTATTATATTGCATAAACTATTACCGTGATTCGAAATTGGCGTGGAGCTAGGCATGAATTTAAGTAGATTACAGTCCATTATTTGTTCAGTTACCAAATTTCCCAAGGTTTCAAATTAAAAGCAATGATTGAAAGGTATTATTATTCACTGGTGGTAGGACCTCTTGTGAGTCCGCGCGGGTAGGTACCACCGCCCTGCCTATTTCTGCCGTTAAGCAGTAATGCGTTTCGGTCTGAAGGCTAGGGCAGCCGTTGTAACTATACTGAGATCTTAACAACTGATATCTCAAGGTGGGTGGCGCATTTACGTTGTAGATGTCTGTGGGCTCCAGTAACCACTTAACACAAGGTGGGCTGTGAGATCGTCCACCCATCTAAGCAATAAAAAAAAAAGTTCTTATTTGCTTGGTTAGTAAGAGAGATAATAATTTTATATAAAGTTAAATAGTTTCATTAAAAGGTTATTACAGCATTGCACAATTATAGTGTTATGGAAATTTACAGGAGTGATAGTCTAATTTTTTTTTAAACTTCACTGTTTAATACCTTACTGAGTATGTAGATTGGATTACATCATGCATATTAATTACTCTAACTGCTGTTTGTGAACATAAACTACAGGCATTATATCTATATCAATAATACTAATATAATATTATATTATATAATATTTTAATATTATATTATAAAGAGGAAAGATTTGTTTGTTTGTTTGTTTCGAATAGGCTCCGAAACTACTGGACCGATTTGAAAAATTCTTTTTCCATTAGAAGCCGACATTGTCCCTGATGAACATAGGCTACTTTTTTTTTTTTTTTTTTTATTTTTTTTTTTTGGTTTCATGTGTGTTTTAATGTTTCCGAAGCGAAGCGAGGGCGGGTCCCTAGTCTGTATATATAAAAATGAATTGCCGTTCGTTAGTCTCGCTAAAACTCGAGAACGACTGGACAAATTTGACTAATTTTGGTCTTGAATTATTTGTGGAAGTCCAGAGAAGGTTTAAAAGGTTAAAATGTGTCCCCCGTCGGACGGATTCCTTTTGTTTGTTTTAAAAGTTTAGGTCTTTTATTTATCGATTGAGGCACTACGAAGTCTGCCAGGTCAGCTAGTATTTTAATAAAACGATACCTAATCAATTACTCTTCAACAGTGTTGATATTCGAGAGCCAAGACTGATCTATTAATTTTTTGGAACGTATTTCGGCAATGTCTAAAGCTTTATCTCGAATGGACCATCCTTTTCCCGTTCCTGAAATTGAATCAATATATGCAGTCCTATTTACCTCAATTCTTCGTGCATATTTTAATAAATTATCCGTTTCATTTCTTTTCTCTGTTGTTTTTTCTCTTTTAACATACGATTCGCCGATTTTACTATCATCTGACTGGACAAGTCTACAATAGCGATAATAACGTCATCGTTCTGACTCAGTACGACTACAAATATTCAACAAGGTAACATGAAAAAGGGGCAATTATAAGTTTATTTTTGGAAGGTTTTATCCAGATACTTAGACAGCCTAAGCCAGATCCAAGACACCAATACAACTTGCCTGCTTGAATTGATCAATAGCGAACTAAAATGTCAAATTAAAAGGCAGTTAAATTGTCGAGTCTCATTTCCATTTTTAAATAATTTTGTAGACCAATAGCCGCAGCTGTAAATGTGAACGATTTCCCACTGATTCTTGTCAGAAAGAAAAAAAAAAGATGCGTGGTGTCGTGGGACACTGGATAGGAACGTTAAGTTCAGGAACGTTAAACGGTAAGTTCTATCCGAGGTATAAAGAAAATAAATCTGGAGGTTTCGCAACAACCCACGGTCATTTGGTAACGTGCGAAATTATTGTGGTACACTTCATTCACGGTTGTTTGCATAAGAGTTAGTGTATTACGCAAACGAACGCTCTGAGATCGTGGTCAATGAATGATAAAAAAATATGTTATAATATTTTTTGTACGTTATTACAAAGTTAAGTTGTACACTGTGTGCATTAATAATAAAATCTTACGTTACAGACGTTTTTTCCCGGTTAAGGTACCTCTTCGCATTGTCCCATAAGGAACTTCGTTCCAAAATCACGAAAAAAAGAAAAAAAACATATTTTTATGTATCCGTATCCCCTCTTCAAATAAAAATGTGACCTTAATTGAAGAAAAAGGATTTTCTGGAACAACAAGCATATTCTTCAATTTTATTCTTTATTCAATAACATCAGATTCTGTGAACGCGGTCTCAGTAAACATGATAATTTATAGACATGTTTGCTGTATCGGTTGTGTTATTGATCTGCCTTCAAAGGCCCATTCAAACTATTAATTATGTTTTATCTATACGTATAAGTTACATGCTACGTTTGGAATATATATTAATGTTAGGATCAACGATAGGTTTCATAATTGATTATTCTGCTATTCAAATACTTTTTTTATGGTAAATCTGAGAGAAAATGATGGTTTACATGTCGACTTTTATATTAGCTCTACCGAAAAGCCAGAAATGTAGTTTTTAAATACTTAGTTTCTACTCTGATTAGTTAAATTACTTTCCTTTCCTAATTCTTCTCTAATAATGTGTCCTACTATAATGTAATTACATTTTTTATAGAAGAGTGGTTTATTGGCGTATTTTGAAAGCTGTAAGTCATAAAATAATCATATACTTCGAGAAATGCCATCACTTGGCTTATTTAGTTTGTTTTCTAATGATAGCGGAAAGCGCTACAAAAAACCGTATCTTGCGTCTTATCTGCTTCACTTTCGTTTGATCTCCTACGAGGTTTGAACGCTGCTTGTTGAGAGGCAAGCGGCTTTAGTCGGTTCTACTCCGAGGTGCTTCGCTTTCCAATTTTAAAACGTAGGCGGAAATCCGGCGTATTCCTCCTGAGCAAAAGTCTTTACCAATTTCAAAAATTATCGAAACTCCGCCTTATCTTCCCCCTTAGAATTTTCAGCTGGGGTTAAGATACGAAATAGTGCAGCTGTTTATCCTCCACTCAAGCGGGCAGCTAAAAAGAAAGTACTGTTATACAGCTCCAAATATTTCTCAAATGAGTCGACTTTGACGCAAATTGACCAATATTGTTTTGATGCTACCGTTGAAAGCTGCTGCTAATTCAGCTGTAGATCGATGTTAGCTTCTATTATCGCCTTTAATTCGTCGTTTTTGACTTTTTGCGCCACTTCTTCTTCTCAGTCGTATGCACTCTTGGCAGAGTGGTCGTGGTCATCACTTGGGTTGGTGGTGCGCTTCACCAGACGTCGCCATTCCTCGCGTACCGCGGCCCTTCTTGTGCACTCGTTAACGGGACCGTTTAGAGCTGCCTTTATTTGGTCGGTCCATCGTAACGGTGATCTGCCGCGCGGTCTTGTACCCTCTATCATGCCCTGCACCACAAGGCGCTCAACTGAGTCGTCACCTCGCCGCGACACATGCCCGAAGAAAGTGAGAATGCGACCCTGAACGATGGAGGATAGTCGCTGCTTGATGCCGAGTTCCTGTAGAATTGACTGATTCGTTCTGAACTCTGTCCACGATATTTGCAGCATTCTTCTCCAGCACCACATTTCGAGAGCATCTATCCTCTTTTTCTCACTTTCTCTCAATGTCCAGGTCTCAGCAGCATAAAGAAAAATGGGGAAGACCAGCGCTCTTACAAGTCTGATTTTAGTGGCTTTAGTGATATTTCGATTCCCCCATATTTTCTTCAGCCTGTCCATGGCTGACCTCGCGCCACTACGGGGTTCATTTTTAATATCAAAATTTATGTCGGAAGTATTTAAACCAATAACTACCGCGACGGAACTCGTATTCTGTACCGAATTGCTGATATTTTTCTTGTGTCAATATTGAAGAAAAATATACAAAACAAAATATGTACAATTTAGTAAACAATGACTGAATTTGAAAATAGAATTCCATTAATTAAAATTAAAATTCATTTTAATTTAGAATTTATCGTCAGCCACACATAAATTACGTTTCATATGGCCAGTATTGTAATACGGCAACTTCATAGGAAAACCTATAATTGTTATAAATTTTCTGTATAGTCCCGGTAAAGCGCGTCCGGATTTATTTCAGCGGCGAGAATTTTAAAAACGATGGATTCGTGTCGATTTAATATTTCTAAAAGGCAGTTCCCACTGACATCATTCTCAATCAATCTACGTAAAAATGCTCATTATACCCTTGTCATTGTATTGTACATGTACAATACGAGTATGTAACGTATGTATTGTACGTGTTGGGTTTATAAATTATAATTTGCGCAGACTTTATCTCAAAATGTAATGTTTCAAATTTTCATTTACACTTTGAAACGTTATGGAAGCTAATTTAATTTCATGCATTATAAATAGACCCCTGAGCCCAGTAGACATCATCGTGTAATTTAATAAAGAACTTCGATTAAATGTACTCTCTATATACCGTGCAATTGTTTGACTCAGAATTTCATTTACTGAAGAGAAAATTCGATTATTTTCGTTAATTTCGAAGTTACGATTCAGATCGACACTGATATCATTTTTAGAACATTTTTTGTTTAGAATTTAAAGACATGTAATCATGTTTTTGATGAACACATAATATATATATATATAAAGCTAGCCTCATCGACTTACTGCTGTGGTACGTCCCTATGCTTCGCTCGTAGGGGTATTTTTCACGACTTTTTCATTGGTCGCATTGTGAGGCCGCAAGGGTCGATTTCCTCGATTTAATTTTTTGACGTTTACGCGTTCCGGTCTAATGTTTTTTTTGTAGGAGGTAATTATCGATCTTCCGCGCTCGCATGGCTATGGGAAGCGGGGAACTAAAACTTCTTGTTACTCAATCAGTCGTTCCTGAACTTTACCAGAATGAAAAGTTAGTTCAGGCAACGGAGGCGAGGCATTCTGAATCGCTTCCTATCATCTCACCCTACGGTACAATCTTTAGGTGGGGGACAGCAGTTACGATATAATCTAAATTTCGACTTCAATCATAATCGAGCTTATAATCAGGTTGACCATGAAAAAAAAACATTTTTTTTTAATCGGCCTAGGTGTCAAAGGTCACAACAGGCAATGGGAGTCACTGAAGAGTGGGTGAGCAAAGTTCTTTGATCGTACACGATCGTACTGCGATCGCCAAGCGTCATTTCTTGAGTTATTACCAACCAGGCCATCTCTGCCTGGCGCCGTTGTGTCTTCAATTGAAGCTTCAATCTCATGTGTTCTCGATATTCATATGTCTCAACTAATCGCACACCACCAGGTGATTCGTGAGTTCGTTTACCTTTGTACGCAATAATAAAAACCATTTATTTACACATTTACAATCGAAGTACCTACTTATATGTTTGTTAGTTAAATAAGTTTATCCGACAATTAGCAATTAAATAAATTAGTTGTTCAGCACGCATGGTATGTTTTTGTAATTCAGTATACATACAATTATGCACAACTATGATATGCGCAAATATTGTATGCATTATTTAAAAGTATACGAATGAGTTTAAATAGTTAAGTTTTCCCTAATTTAATAAACATTTATTGAGTCTCGGTTTATTTTGTGGGAAAGTTTCCATCAAGCCTATTTTTCGTGAGATAAAATGTAGATGTATGTACCGCTCACAACATTTGTCTCCACTTTGTTCTGTCTAGCGCTTGGGTAATAAATATGAGACACTACAAAAATAACAGTAGTGTTGGTGGGCAGGTCAAAAATATTACATGCTTCATATTATTATCGAAGACACAACAAGTCACTATACAATAGAAATAGAAATATGTATTGTAACATATTAACTACAACTTATCATGTATCAACAACTTATTATATATCACCTCCTAATTCATTTTGTTCGATTTATTTTCGGCGAAGCCTGTCGAGATATTTCACTTCCAATAAAAGAGTAGGGAGATATCTTGTTTTATTTTATTCTGTCACGGCTTTCACTAAACCCGCAGAATTATAGGCGGTTGTTTCGTGATTGCAGAACCCGAGGCGCTACGTCGGAGTTGTGCTCTATTTATTTGGGAAAATATAGTTAGAAACGTATGAATGTTTATTTGTATGTTTAGTTTGTATGTATTTTTCTCATACTTAGAGAAATTGTCTCTTCTTTTAACTTAAACAGGCAAAAAGTAGAATTCTGTTATAACATTATATTATTATAATATAATACATGTTTATGGTTTATTTGTTGCTCGTGGGGTGCAAGCTATTTTCTAAAAACTCAAAATGAAATAAACACTTTGTTACCTGAACTGCAATAAAAAACAGAAATAAATGAAATTTTAAATAATACGAATTCTTATGTAGTTCTTTCCATTTATATTTCAATACAAAAACTACTCATTTTATCACAGTCAATAAATACTGTTTCTCTTGTTATAATTTGAATTTACATTATCAATTAGATAGTCTAACAATTTTACGTAAAAAAAAATATATTTTACCAATCAACTAATTTGATTCACGATTTCTTCCGAAATATACCCCTTCCGCTTGCTAGCGCTATTTCCGTGTCAGTAAACATTTTGAATAAGTATAATTGCCAATTTAAATTTCAATCTGTATTTCAATTAGAGGTAATTTATTCCTCGTAGCTCTTGTCAGTGTTATGGAAATATTTTTGTTTTATTCAAAAAGTTTAAATTACTTACAACAGGTGTGTATATGTTTATCAAATTCATATTGTGTATCATACCTACTCCTTAATTCCTGGATTGAGTTTCAACAGGATTTGGCTCAAAGCCAATTAAATTAGTAATACAGAAATAAAATTAGGTTTTCGTAACTTTTTCTCGACGTTCACTATTTTTATCGTTTAGCTTTGTTGGGCTGAAGTTGATAAACAAAGTTGTAAATTTATCGCTTATTAATTCATAAAAAAATTAAACTTTCATTTCTAATTTTTAATGAATTTCCTATTGTTATGAACCTCTGTTGTAAATATTGACTGAATGCGCTGAAATACCTCTTTATTTTCAAATTTAATTTGAAACACATACAACGAGACCCGGCAAGCGATCTTTCAAAATACTTGAAAGCACAAATTACATTTCAAAGTAAAATAAAGTACATTTACAGTTAACATTGTTGCAATATTAAAAGGATGTTCTCTCAATGTGGCAAAATTAAACACAAAAGAGATACAGAAGTATACTCTGACACTTATTTTACTAATGAAACATTTTTTTTTTAATTGAATTTTTTACTTGGCACTATTTATCCAGCTTACAAGTACTCGTTGCTCACATCTATACTAATGTTATAAAGCTGAATACTTTGTTTGTTTGAACGCGCTAATCTTAGGAACTACTGGTCCGATTTGAAAAATTCTTTCAGTGTTAGATAGCCCATTTATTGAAGAAGGCTATAGGCTATATAACACGCTAAGATCAATACAAGCGGAACACCGATAGAGAATGTTTCAAAATAGGGTTTTTTTCCCTTTTGAGAGCTTTCACTGCGTACGCTGCAGAAACGGTTAAAGTTTCGCTAAAATAATGTACGACAGAATTGTTCCCCTTTAAAAGACCAAAAAAAAAGTCCACCACAGCATATGTCTATATGTTAAGGTTGGCTCACTATAACGTTTTTTATGCTAACCAAATTTGTTCTAAAATAAAGCATTATTTGTGAACTATTCCACGCGGACGAAGTCGCGGGCAAAAGCTATTATAGTTCATTATAAAATAGCTCTACGAAAAGATTATTTAAATTTTAAGTAAAATTTAGTTTGTAATTTGAACAAAGCCAGCTCAAGAGAATGACTTTCTCGCATAGTTTGCGTTCTGATCCCAATGGAGCCGCAGTCAAATAGAATTCCACGGTGCAGACGGCCAAAGTCCGCTCAGGATAATAATACGATGAAATATTTCCGAGTGTAGTAAACAGAAACGACGTATCATGACGGGTTGATGTAAAAATGTCTCATCTTCACATTTTCCGCACAAGAAACAGGACAATGATTGACGTACAAGGAAAACCTTGATCTATTCGATTACATAACAATAATGAACAGTTTTCTTTTCGTTCTTAAACCGTCTTTTCGCTTTGAAAGTGTACAATTTCCTAAAATATTCGAAATTGAGTTCATATTATTATAAAGATACACGTATAAAGATACAGTCTTGTATTTCACTCTGATAAAGAAAAGAGTAAATAGCGATTGATTTCATCTTCTCGCATTAAAACTGTTTTTTTTTTTCCTACCTAAGCTGGTAGCCTTGAGAGGCTATTCCAGCGTAACCCTAACGTTTGTAGGTGAGCTCACGGGGCTCAAACCTGATGACGTTGCTAACACGAACCCTAGCAAGAGCCGTGCTTCGCAGAATTTACTACCGGATCGGAAACGCGACCCACTGAGAAGATCCGGCGAGAAACTCAGTGGGCTGTGTCTGAGAGTTAATTTACTCGTCGAGCCCTTCGTCGCAAGCGACGGGTTCGACGAGAACGGTGACCGGTGCTTGAAGTACCTAAAAGCCACCGTTAGTGGATCGGGAGGATCCGAGATGACGTGTTTTGGGCGACGTCGACTGCTTTCCATTCTGTCCGCAGGATCGGGATGTATGATCTCAAAATTCACTAATTTTACAGGAAAGTGTGTTAAAGGTTTAACATGTGATATTTTTAATATTAATCATCTTTGCAACATTTATTTTTTATTTTTTTATTAGTTACATTACCTGTTTTTTAAAGTAAGATTAAGTTATGTATTAATTTTGTTAATAGTAGTCAAAACAGAGGTAAACTAAAAAAAAAAAAAACTAAACTACGCTCTTTTTACAGTATTGATGAGAAAAATACTGGTGATACCAAATGATTTCGCATATTATGATCTCAATTTCGAATATTTTAGGAAATTGTACACTTTTAAAAGTCCAAAGACGATAAAAATAAATGATTGTGTGCTCGTAAGTGGTTACAGGGATTTTCTCACATTGTTTCTTTAAAACAAGATTAGAAATTAGTTTCTAGACACGACGAACGTGAATCAATCTTCACCGGTGTTGAAAAAATACTAAAAATAATAATGTTATCTTCTGTCAAACAAGATCAAACCGCCGACAAATAAAAGCTGATGATGACAATGATGATTGTAAGAAAGAAAGTGAAGTTTAACAACTTACTTACCATACCAATAATAACAGTTTCGCAAAGCAATCTCAGCTAATGCTTAGCACGGGTCACCTATAAATTTGAAACTCCAGTTCGTGTAAGTATTTACTACGACAAACTCAGACAAACTCGGACAAACATTAAGCAAAGCATGTGCGAAAAACAAAAAACGGGTTTTATAAATGACAGAGATAGATAGACAGATATCTAGCAAACAGAAGTAGTTAGTTATATAAGAGCGATTTTTATCGACTCTTTTATATTTTAATTCTGCCAGATTCAATAAATCAATGTCGCTTCCAATCTATTCGACTTTAGTTCGGTATTATGTTGTAACAATCATTACGAATTTAGGATTTGTCTCATTACTTCAATAGAAGTCAAACGGTCTTCGAATATCGTCTGATAAAACTTTCATGAATTGCGCGAGTTAGACAAATTGGCGATGAACTGGATCAAAACAACACATCATGTTCGCTGTTTCTATCCGTTGAAATATTATGGTAGATTGCTCATACGTATACTTTTTACGTAATCATTCAGATACTACATGTATTTTTCCTATAAATAAATGTGTTATGATTTTTTCGTGGACGCGGAGAATCTCTTTTATAGTAAAAACCATTTTGCTAATTTAACAGTTTTCTCGACTTCTACGAGTCTACCATTTCGCAAAAGGAGGCTACGGAACGGGAGAGGGAGTGCTCTTCTTCCCTCTCGTCAAAAAAAAATCGAAATTGTGACAAAACTTAATTAATTTCGGAACAAATAAAGCAACATTAGCTTCGTCAAAAAATAACCTTTTTTCATAAACTTTCTCAATAACCCTTTAATACCGAACATAGTCGCCGTTCCGGGTGGCTTGAATGTTAACTCCTCTTGACTCGCCAGATTATATAGCCTGGCTTTCAACGGCTAGTAATTTTGGGGCCGTGCCTTACTTTATGAAAGGCGTTTTGTTTGAGTGACAATGAAAAGTAAACTCTTTTAAAGCTCGGGCGAGTTAAGCTAACTATTCATATAAATTCCTGAGTAACATAAGTTTTGTTAGTTAGTGTAAGTTTTGTTATTATTTCTACACTGTCTACGGACGGTAACAATGTATCTTAAAATTAAAACAAACTTTGCGTTTCTGATAATAAAATTTTGGACTTCTTTTTTACTTTTTACTTACGTTTCTATTTACTGCTGCTACTTTATATGTATGTATGTTTTGGTAAATTGTGAAGTAATATGTGAAAGTGAAACAGAGATATGAAAGTAAACGTATTTTAGGTTAAAGCGTACAAAGGAGACAGCACCGTTAAAAGGAGGTCAATTTTCGTTTCCCAATAAGGTTTTCTTTTGTTTTTCCCGAACTAGACAGTAATTTGCTTGACACATTTTTTTACTTTCACTATAAAAAATAGGTTGGATTTCTTTTTATATTATTATGTTACCTGTGTTCTTTTGATGAGATCTAATTGATAACTAACAAAGTATTTATTTTTATTATTATTGAGTAATAACGTGTTACTGATTTATTTCTTTTATATCTCGACCACAAAAAAGTGGTATTTTTGTCTTTAAGGCGAAAAAGATAAGAAATAATATAATTTTTAACACGCTTGATACTAACTTTATATTTATGTATGTTTCCCATAGACACAGCCTACTGAGGTTCTAGCCGGATCTTCTCAGTGGATTGCGAATCTGATCTGTTGGTAAATTCAGCGAAGTACTGCTCTTGCTAGGGCTGGCCTAGTATTAGGAAATTCTTTCAGGTTAAATCCGTAAGCTCATCTATCGGTCTGCGCGTAGTTTAAACATCCCATTAGGTTAAGCTTAGTTTGTTTTTGTATGTATTTGAATCTTTAAATGTCATTTTCAACGACTTCAAGATGTCCAATTAACTAAAAAATATCCACACGCATGAAGGACCAATGACAATTCAATGATTTTATAAGTTTACACTAATACCCTGACCAGCGTCAACAGGATGGGAAAAAATATGAAATTAATTGTCATTTCGGTTTTCTGATTATCTAAGCGTTTTTCTATGATATTTAAGCTACATATTGTAATACCTTAAAGTGAGTAGGTGATCGTAACAATCACACAGCCCTAAGTGGTGGCCTGAAGAATAATATCACAAACGTGAAAGCCACCACCCACCTTGAGATGTGGGATCGATCAATCACAGTTAACTCTATATTCAATTGTCGACGCATAACGCTTGAGTCGTTAGTAAAACAGTAAAGTATTTGAAACCATGGAGATAATTACATGTAAATAATAAATGCGAGCTTAAAGCGTAAAAGAAGTTTTAATTATTCGAGATCGAAATCTCAGTGATAGCTAGAACTATATCGTTAGTTATAACTTTTCGAACTGAAGCGCAGGACGCTATTTCTCGACGGAAACAGTTACGATCTTCGTACCTAACCTCAAAGTGCGGGCTTAAGAAACCCCCACAATAAGTGCAATATCTTATCCTAAACCAATATTTGCGTCACACTGTTCACTTAGGGCACGCTTTCATCAAGTAGGTCGTCATTGAAACATAAAACAGAACTGTTCATATAACTATGTTTGTTATAATTTTAACTTTATAGTATCTGATATAGAAATATATTATTTATCATTTCAAGTTAATCGCATTTAAACTTGTATGGAGTATCTTTTATTTTATATTTACAACTTCAAACATATTTTTTTTCTTAAAAATAAATTTTACTCTTCTAAATTTTACTCTTATAAAAGTATCTTGGAGTCCAAAATGAGAAATGCAAAATCATTTCACTAGTGCTCCGAACAAATGTAAAGCCAGTGTCGTATTAAACAAATTCTTCGAATTTCATGAACCCCAGAAGAAATGTTTGTGAATCGCTCTCGTGCAGTTGGATAAATGTAACTTTTGCATGCCGTGCATTTTCTCTCCATTCCGAGTTCCAGTGAAAATTATTTTCTTATTTCACGCTCCTATAAATGCTTAAGTCAGAATTTAAATATAGGTATGAAATGGGATTTCTACGATGAAAATATTCGTTCTAAATACGTTCATACCTTTTGTTCATAGTTCGAAGTAGTATTGTTTTATGGCTGTGTTATTTTTAATGATTTATTTGATAATAGATAAACTTTTTTATCTTGTAATAGATAGAACTTGTAATAGATAAACTTGTTTATCTATGGTAGTAAAATTTTTAATTTGCACTGTTTATATTTTTCATTTGAGTAACCTTTCATAACGTGCCCTATTACGACGTTGTAAGGTTTAACATATTTTAAAATATAATTGCTGGTTAGCGCTTGTCGTAAAGAGCCCTTGAACAAAATTTGCAAAGAGATATCCTTAAATTAAAAGCTCTGAAAACGTAGTCACACATCTTATGGTTGTAGTTGCTTCCTGCACGAGAAGCACGTCTAATACCTACAAATATTAGGCGCGGGAAGCATTACGACCGATCGATAGTTTATTGAATTTGGCATAGCTTTGGCATACTTAGTAAGACATAGTATAATTAAGATTTTTCTGTTAAATAATTAAAAGACTAAATGCTTATCTCAACTGAACTTAACTCAGTGTGAGAATTACATTCTGCGTGGGCACTTAATTCTCATGAAAAAAGTAGAATTCAACAAGTGTAAAGTTAATTGGTTTTTTTCTTTCCCTTCCTCAAAGCTGACACTGTTCAAAATACACAAAAATGTTATATTTTTAATATTGATTAACAATATTCCGTTTCAAGATATGATTGTAACATTTTGAAGATGAACGCTAGCGTCTATTTTAGAATAAAGCAATCGAATACGCGACAGAATGAAAACATTTTGAATCGGCATTCGCTTAAAACTGTGGCCCAGCTTTGATTCTACTTCATTGATCGTTTTGCATACTGAATAGCGAATAACACAGACAACGTTCCACTCATTAGTGTTGTGGCAGTGTTCGTATTTAGTTCAACGAACACTTGCAAAATTTCTGATTGTTGTTTTAAAATTAACTAATTTGATGTTGTGTTTTTTATTGTTTTCCTTTCAGTTTGACATGCTGAATGAAATAAATCGAAATATTTATTTGCGATTTGTTTTTGAATTTCTTTAATTCCATTCATTAGTGTAATAAAAAACCAAATAAACCGTATACATCAAACTTAATGTACATTTTTCGATTGAGACACAAAAATCGATTGAAAAATCAAGTGATTTGATCACTACATAGTATAAAACAAAGTCGCGTTTTCTGTCCCTATATCTGTCCCTATGTATGCTTAAATCTTTAAAACTACGCAACGGATTTTGATGCGGTTTTTTTTAGTAGATAGAGTGATTGAAGAGGAAGGTTTATTGTATAATAACATCCATTAATAGTGGAGAAATCAATAATAAATTACAGTTTCCGAAGCGAAACTGTAATTACTATCGCTAGTTATGTTATAAAACGTATTTCATAGTAAGGAGGTTCATCTACTAAAACTGTCGAACGATGGTCATTAAATGTTAAAGTTACAAGGGTGAAAACAGAATCTGTATAAAGTGCGCGTCGTCGGGAGAGGCAGGGCACACCCGGGAGTCGGCGGGAGTCAGATCGCAGCAGTGCTCTCCCGGACCGCGGCTCGGCAGGACTATTTATTGCGCTGACAGTCTCCCGCCACACGATCTAACTTCGACAACAATCGCACAATGGGTACATATCAGATCGCTTCGGCCGGTGCTGTGAGCGGCCCCGTGCTTCTGTCGTAACCGTGTCGAGTGCCGGACAAATCCGAATCTTATGACGTTTGCTATGTTCGATAAAGCATTATTGTGGATAGTTTAACGTACATACATACATCATTAATTTCAAGGATACAGGTAACATTTAAAATATTTTGTAGGTTAGAAGAAAAAAAAGAAAAAAATGTTTTTTTTTAAATATAATATTTGAAATTAAATGGCAAATATTTTTATATATCATATTTTGAAAGTAAATATTTATTTTAATGATTTGAACCAATATAAAAGTATTTTTGATGATGAAACATTTATTCATCTTATTTATACTTATATGAATTATGCACTCTACGATTAATTTCCAAGTATTATCATTCTATCATTTCAAACACTTACAGTAGTATAGTATTAACGAGAACCTACACAATCGAAATGTTTATTATTATTGTTTTTTTTTCTTTGTTTATTTTTAACACTAGAAAATTAAATGAATGTAAAAAATATTTTTTTTTTAAATATATCATATAAAGCTTTGTTTCGCTTGAAATTTCACAGTCAATAATAGACCCGCTATTTCTGGACACGGTCCCGTTTAAGGCACGCTTTGTGAATTAATTAATTTTCATCATTGATTTATAGTTCAAGGTGATGTTGAAACTATATTTGTACATTATTTTATTTAAATATTACCTATATGACTACTGGTTATCTTTTAATCCTTCATATTTAAAGGTATACCCACGCATACATATATTATGAGAACGAAAACAATATTTTCTAGGCATCTTCAGCATCAAAGATATTTTAGTTCATCAGAAATGTAGTTAACATCATCATCATCATCATCATCATCATCAACAGCCCACAGTCGTCCACTGCTGGACATAGGCCTCTCCCAATCTACACCACTGAGCCCGGTCTGCTGCTCTCCTCATCCACTTCTTGCCGGCCACCGTGCGGAGGTCATCGCACCATCTAGCCAGGGGGCGTCCCACGTTACGTCTTCCGCTGCGCGGTCTCCACTCGAGAACCCGTCTGCTCCAGCGATCGTCAGTCCTACGGCATATATGGCCAGCCCATTAAGTTAACATTGTTACATATATTTTCTCGTATATTTATGCACCAAAAAAATATTTTATTATCTTTCAAAGAAAATATGGGGACTAGTACAAAATATACAATTGTATACAAGATAAATTATAATTCACAGCGTAGGTGTATTTCAAAGACTCGTCCCAACGTTGACGTCAAAAGTTCTCGGCGATTATGACCACTTACTAAGCATCGAAATGATATCCGAGAGATGTGACGCAGAGATCTATTCACAAAACAAGACAAGTACGTTCATCGAAGGGAACAAAGTTCTCTATGATTACGGATAAGAATAAGTAAAACGTTAAATAAATAAATAAAAAAACAATTTCTAAATACGCTTCTACAGACTCTCAATAACTAGACTATTTAAATTATTTATAGGTGGATGTTTTAAACACTTCCACTTTGACATACAACTAAATTCACTAGCAACTATTTAAAATGTTTGATTTTAAGTAACTGGTGGTAGGACATCTTGTGAGTCCGCACGGGTACGTACCACCACCCATCCCGGTTCCGACGGTATATCTAACCGCGTTATTAAACTTTTACCCGTCCAACTCATCGTGATGTTGGCATCTATTTTCAATGCCGCTATGGCTAATTGTATCTTTCCCACGGTGTGGAAAGAAGCGGACGTTATCGGCATACACAAACCCGGTAAACCAAAAAATAATCCGACGAGTTACCGCCCGATTAGCCTCCTCATGTCTCTAGGCAAACTGTATGAGCGTCTGCTCTACAAACGCCTCAGAGACTTCGTCTCATCCAAGGGCATTCTCATCGATGAACAATTCGGATTCCGTGCAAATCACTCATGCGTACAACAGGTGCACCGCCTCACGGAGCACATTCTTGTGGGACTTAATCGACCAAAACCGTTATACACGGGAGCTCTCTTCTTCGACGTCTCAAAAGCGTTCGACAAAGTCTGGCACAACGGTTTGATTTTCAAACTATTCAACATGGGCGTGCCGGATAGTCTCGTGCTCATCATACGGGACTTCTTGTCGAACCGCTCTTTTCGATATCGAGTAGAGGGAACCCGCTCCTCCCCGCGACCACTCACGGCTGGAGTACCGCAAGGCTCCGTTCTCTCACCGCTCCTATTTAGTTTATTTATTAATGATATTCCCCGGTCGCCACCGACCCAGCTAGCCTTATTCGCTGACGACACAACCGTTTACTACTCAAGTAGAAACAAGTCCCTAATCGCGAGTAAACTCCAGAGCGCAGCGTTAGCCCTCGGACAGTGGTTCCGAAAATGGCGCATAGACATCAACCCGGCAAAAAGCACAGCAGTGTTATTTCAAAGGGGAAACTCACCGCTTATTTCCTCCCGCATTAGGAGGAGAAATATCACTCCCCCGATCACCCTCTTCGGCCAACCTATACCCTGGGTCAGGAAGGTTAAGTACCTGGGAGTCACCCTGGATGCATCCATGACATTCCGCCCACACATAAAAACAGTCCGCGACCGTGCCGCATTCATTCTCGGTAGACTCTATCCCATGATCTGTAAGCGGAGTAAAATGTCCCTTCGGAACAAGGTGACACTTTACAAAACTTGCATAAGGCCCGTCATAACTTACGCGAGTGTGGTGTTCGCTCACGCGGCCCGCACACACATAGACACTCTCCAATCCCTACAATCCCGCTTTTGCAGGTTAGCCGTCGGGGCTCCGTGGTTCGTGAGGAACGTTGACCTACAGGACGACCTGGGCCTTGAATCAATCCAGAAATACATGAAGTCAGCGTCGGAACGGTACTTCGATAAGGCTATGCGTCATGATAATCGCCTTATCGTTGCCGCCGCTGACTACTCACCGAATCCTGATCATGCAGGAGCCAGTCACCGTCGACGCCCTAGACACGTCCTTACGGATCCATCAGATCCAATAACCTTTGCATTAGATGCCTTCAGCTCTAATACTAGGAGCAGGCTTAGGGACCCCAGTAACCGTACTCGTCGAACTCGACAAAGAGGTCGACGTGCAACCTAGCCCATGCATCAGCCCGCTGAGTTTCTCGCCGGATCTTCTCAGCGGGTCGCGATTCCGATCCGGTAGTAGATTCATTCGCGAAGCAATTGCTCTTGAGTTGTTAGGTCTCCTTCGGAGGCGCTCGGGCAGCTGTTAGCAAATCCCACCCCTCCTGGCTGAGCCTTTGCTCGCCCACCTGTCCTGGTGAAACTGGAAAGGCCTTCGGGCCACCAGTAATCTCTCAATCATAAAAAAAAAAAACCACCACCCAGCCTATTTCTGCCGTGCAACAGTAATGCGTTTCGGTTTGAAGGGTGGGGCAGCCGTTGTAACTATACTGAGACCTTAGAACTCATGTCTCAAGGTGGGTGGCGGCATTTACGTTGTAGATGTCTATGGGCTCCGGTAACCACTTAACAATCAGGTGGTCCGTGAACTCGCCCACCTACTTAAGTAATAAAAAATAGAGTGGATACCAAGAGAAACCACAGTAATATAAACATATGAAGGAGCTTACGCACTACCAGGTATTAATTCACTTCTAGAGCCTATAGACATCACAACGTAAATGCTACCCTCACCTTGAGACATGACGTCTCATCTCGCAAATTAGAACACATTAATGCTTTATGATCGAAATAGGCACGTTGGTGGCACATACGCCTGCGAGTTCCCATGATGTCTTACAATCAGTTTAATGACAGTGTCTTAAAACATATATCATTTAGATAAACTTTCGTTTTGGATCTTGCTATTATAGCAAGTATCATTCTCCGATAAACTGGAGACGAAATTCTACGAGCAAAGAGCTAAGATGTCGACGAAATATTTTAAATATTTCATGTATGTAGACAATACTCGTATATATTTGACCATTAATATTTTTTTTTCTTTTTTTTGCTTAGATGGGTGGACGAGCTCAAAGCACTCCTGGTGTCAAGTGGTTACTGGAGCCCATAGACATCTACAACGTAAATGCGCCACCCGCCTCGAGATATAAGTTCTAAGGTCTCAGTATGGTTCCAACGGCTACCCCACCCTTCAAACCGAAACGCATTACTGCTTCACGGCAGAAATAGGCAGGGTGGTGGTACCTACCCGCGCGGACTCACAAGAGGTCCTACCACCAGTAAATATAATACTACAGTCAAATATAATAATTCAAATAGTACATTACATAGTAATATACCACACCATAATGTGTACTATATCTACAAGTATCTGCCATCGATATATTACCATATGGTATCTGCGGATAGAACCGTATGCCGCCCGTACATAAAATACACATCCGTGATCGAAAATTCGTAGTGAAATAAAAATAGTACTAAAATTTCGAAGTAACTTATGAATTCAAAACCGTCCACTCACTTAGATTAAAAACATTTACTTCAAATGTATCCATGTTGTTACGAGAGACTTAAAACTTTAAATATTTAATTTAATCAGAGCGGTACCTACTTAATTACTTTGACTCAAGTACCTTCACTCCAACGGGTGGATGAGAGCTTAAGATTAAAGGTCAACTTAATTATTTAATCTGTACAATGATAAATAAGAAACTTGAACAATAGTTGAACAACAGTTCAAGTTTCTTATTTCTTTAAGAAAAATACTTTTCTCAAGCGAATTAAGCTTAGCGATCAAATAACAACTGATAATTGTAAACTAAAAAATGCAATAAGATTTTTTTTATTGCATGTGTGGACGAGCTCACAGCCCACCTGGTGTTAAATGGTTACTGGAGCCCATAGACATCTACGAGGTAAATACGCCACCCACCTTGAGATTCTAAAGTCTCAAGTATAGTTACAACGGCTGCCCCACCTTTCAAACCGAAACGCATTACTGCTTCACGACAGAAATAGGCAGGGTGGTCGTACCTACCCGTGCGGACTCACAAAACGTCCTACCACCAGTAAAAAGAAATTAGCTTAGTATTAAATTTCATAAAATACTGAACTTTTAATTAGTATTTAGTTGTTTCTTAATTTGTTAGAGATCAACGTTTAAATCGTATTATAGTAGTTGCGAAGGTTAGAACGAAAAAAAATATCAAAATGATCATTCCACAATTTATTCGATCGTGTACAGGCTCAATGACTCCAATCCGAACAGTCCAGCGGGCGTTTTAGGCGAGAAAGAAATGCGAACTGCAGGTTGCGTTTATTTGCAAATTTTATGCAATAAAAAATGCAACTAGTAGACCGGAAATCATTTTCGGGAAAGAGTTGCAAAAATCAAGGTTTAAGGTTTGTAAACGATTGTTTTCAGTTATGAATTATTTTGATTCTATTATGAATTATTAAACTTATAATTTTTAGTACAACTGCTCAACACTTTCTCGACGGCGAACTTGGAGCACTCAATAGTTTTTCCGAAACTGTAAAAGTAGTATTTTAGCAAGTTTTATTGCTATCCTTCTGGCAATCATTAGGTATATTTCGGCATTGATATTCTTTGGATCTCATAAAGGTACACCGACATCTATATCTATACTAATATTATAAAGAGGAAAGATTTGTTTGTTTGTTTGTTTCGAATAGGCTCCGAAACTACTGGACCGATTTGAAAAATTCTTTTTCCATTAGAAGTCGACATTGTCCCTGATGAACATAGCCTACTTCTTTTAATTTTTTTTTTGTTTCGTGTGTGTTTTAATGTTTCCGAAGCGAAGCGAGGGCGGGTCGCTATCAAATATATAAATGTAAAATAAACTTAGTATAAAAATTGTCTTTGTTCCTATCTTAATTAATTTTGAAGAGAAAAACAGTCAACTTACGTTTCGCCTTCTCACTGACTAATACAAGATTCATCATTATGACCATGACTCAAATATATATTTGAGCCGCCTTGAGATTTAATGTAACTATCATGAACCTACCGTGTTTTAATTGTAAAGGGTGCTTTAGAAGGACATTCAGGTATTATTAGTCTGGGTGAAAAACCTAAAATTATCAAATAACAATTAGAATTATTGTTATTAAATTATTCCTTTAATTTGCTTTTAGCAAAAAACACACATTCCATTTCCAGGGGTTTTAAAATATTCTTAAAAATAAAAAACCAAATATGCTCAACAATGAGAATGTTTGATTTGAAATTGAATAATAGTGTAATCCAAATGTGTATAAACCATCAAAACGCCAGAAAATATTTTATTAGGCCGTTATGTGTACTTTATTATGAGTGGTTTATGATAATTGGATTTCGAGATTATGAGTTTTACTTAATGGACTGATATTATCGCTTCATCAGATTATAGCATAGAGCTTATACTGCATGATAATTCCTAGCTCATCAGATTAATTTATGAAGAACATGCATAACAAATTTAGATACAAGTTCATCATTATTTATTTACTGTATTTTTTTAATATCTATTAGTGACAAAACCCGTTCTTGTGCCTGTATAAGTGGAAAACTGGATTTTTCACTAGACTTATACACTGGTTCTATATGCAAAATGGAGGTTGCAATCTCTTGATTTTTCGTCTCTCTAGGTTTGACGGGTTATTGTTAAATTGTGACGTTTGGTTTTTTTACATATTTGAATTTAAGACTTGACGTATGTATTTAAGAAGAATTAAAAATAAAGTTCAGAAACAGAAGTTATAAGTGTAAGTTAACTCTTTTAAGAATTGGGTTATTTTTCTGATTATAAGAGAAAATATTAGCTTAAAGCGAATGTGAATGAATAGAATAAATCAAAATGCTTTAACAATAAAAAAATTGTAACGTACACAACATTTGTCATGAATTCGTCAGTCCGGAAACTTAGACATTTGGAGATTTTCATCGCTTCGCGATTTGGCTACAGATAAAGTTCAAAATACGATTTCATTAAGTATTCAATGTTTATAGATATTATTAGATTATTATTTATTTATTATTTATTTATACATCACAACCTTGAAGTCGAAACGGAACGATGATACGGCTGTTCGCGTGCAGAAATAGGCAGGAAATTTTTAGTTATTGGTCATAATACTCCCTACCATTAGGCTATTAGAATAGACAACATAATATATGAAAAATATGATTGAGATAAAAAAATATATTAAATACAATAACAAAAGAGGATATCGAAGGGTTCATCACTATTCATATAGCGGAGTTTGTGTATGCAATAAAGCATTTCAATTCCTTTTTATTATTGACATAAATTATTAGGGTAGACAGTCTGCCGACACGCTTGTTTTTCGTTCTTTTAAAAGCAGATAGTTCTCTTAGTGGTCTGTTGTCACCAGATACTGCTTAGCAACCACTGTTCAAGAATGTGATTAAAATGTGCTCAAATATGTGGGTCACTAGGCTCTTCTTAATTACGGTATGCGCAAAAGGCCGTGATTTCCACTTTGCGATAAAACATGATCAGATACGGTAATTACAATTACAACGGCTACTATTTACAAAATAAAGAAAATGACAAAACAGAAGTGCAAACAGTTCGGAACTAGTAATGAAACTGTCTCCATAATTAAAAATTCGTTGATTCGTTGGCAGGCACAAAAGCTGATGAAAGAGGTATCAATTAAAAAACATCTCATGTCCGAGTATTTGTATCCTAATTAACTGTTATACGACTTTCTACGTAATGCCTCCCAAGCTCCTTTAATCTAATGTATATAGATCGTATACCTACGTATCTCCACGAGCTTCCATTACCATTAGGATCAGATTTCTCGGTAGCTGTCCGAGGGGAACGGAAAAACGTAACGATAGTTAGGTTCGATCCATTACAACCGTCTATTTTAGTACCCTCGGATTCGTTTACAGATCCTGTATAAACTAATTTTACTAGCATAATAAACCACTATTATTTTAGTAATAAAAACTGGGATATCACTAATTAGTAATTTTCATGTCATAATAATAATTTGACCGTTATAAATTTCGATTTACAATAATATTTTCATATTACAATCCAATGAAAATGTTATTGGATTGAACAAAACAATTCTATTGTAGATCTTATACCTTTAAACGAGCAATTCTTGTATATTAATATACATGTATATAATCTGAATCTCGGAAACGGCGCCAACGATTTTTATAAAATTTAGTATACAGGGGATTTCGGGGGCGAAAAATCGATCTAGCTACGATTTATTTTCAGAAAATGTTGTTTTATTCGTGTTTTCAACAATCAACTCTTCCCGACATCTATTGGCGAATAATAATACTATTTTTCTTAATTGAGGGCAACTAACCGCTTTAAAGACACAACAAGATGGCGTTATCAAAAAAAAACCGAGCAAAGCTCGGTCATCATCTAGTTTCATTAATGTCTTCAACCTTAGAATCGAGAAGTGTATATACGGGAATACAAACAAAAACATTGTTTAAAAGAAATTGTTTTATTTTTCCGTTTGTTAAAAATTGATTACACGTGGAGCTCATTCGAGTAATGTACATATATATCAATCGTGAATACACTAAATATCTACATATATAATATAGATACGTATCAATGTTGATCCAGTTTCAGGTGTCGGTTTACTTCGATACCTGTGAAATGCTAATAGCGGTTGCACGAAGGTCTAAGTGTGGTTAGCTTAGACGACAGTGATGTGAATTTATGTTATTTACGTTTGGTGTTTTACATTTAATTTCAGCAATCACAATCTAGTATAAGCTATATATTTTACTATTATTAAGCGAACATATTATAAGGATTCTTTTTCTAGGTTCTTTTTGAAGTGAAACTTCTTTAGAATCGTCGTGATGTGATTTCAAACTCGATGAAACGAAAAAATGAAACGTGAAGTTAAAATATCAATTCACAGAGGGCGCTACCTCATACTATAAAAGATGATTTACAATTATTTATATTTAGTTTGTTATCAACAGATGTCGCTGCATGTAAATTCAACAATTCTTGTATCCCGATGACGAGATGTTACACAGTTGATAGCCGTTCTGGTATTTCTCTTGTTAAATCATACTTACCTGGGGATCTCCATGACGACCTGGACTTAGAGTCCATCAGTAAGTATTTACAGTCGGCGTCGATGCGTCACTTCGATAACGCGGCACGACACGAGAACCCTCTCATCGTGGCCGCCGGTAACTACATTCCCGATCCTGCGGACAGAATGGAAAGCAGTCGACGTCGCCCAAAACACGTCATCTCGGATCCTCCCGATCCACTAACGGCTAACGGTGTTTCTAGGTACTTCAAGCACCGGTCACGGTTCTCGTCGAACCCGTCGCTTGCGACGAAGGGCTCGACGAGTAAATTAACTTTCAGACACAGCCCACTGAGTTTCTCGCCGGATCTTCTCAGTGGGTCGCGTTTCCGATCCGGTGGTAGATTCTGCGAAGCACGACTCTTGCTAGGGTTCGTGTTAGCATCGTCGTTAGGTTTGAGCCCCGTGAGCTCACCTACTAATTACGGTTACGCTGGAATAGCCTCTCTAGGCTACCTTCTTAGGTAGGAAAAAAAAAAAATTACTGGCGTAGAGATACCGTGATCATGCGGGCGGTTCCCCCAGGGTGAGGCTGCTCCATTGCACTGCGCAGTGGTTGATGGTTGACCCTTGCGATTATTCTTATTTTTTATAATATAAATTTCACTTCTACCGTGTGTGACTTGCACACGCACACATATTTTTTTTACATTTTTTTTAAATGTAACAAAGTGTTACTTGAATATGAACTAGTAACACGCATTCAATGATACCTGCTTAAACGAAAATATGTGTACTTTGGGACTAGAAGAGAACGAAATAACATACAAAATTACATAAATACATAGCGCACTATGGTGATACTACAACATCATAACTCTTTTTTTGTATAGACGGCTCAAAATGGTAGATCAATCGGGTACTTTTAGTATGTAAAACATTGCTTGAAATTATTCGCGTTAAAAATAGCACTCAAAGCGCACTACGAAACGTAACTGGTTTTTTTTATTGCTTAAAAGGCTGAACAAGCTCATAGCTCACCCGGCGTTAACGTTGTTAGTGGTTACCGGAGCGCATAGACATCGCTACGTGAATGCCACTAGCCACCTTGAAACATGAGGTCACAGCGTGAACTATATAGTATAAGAGCTGTTTCACCCTCACACCGAAATATGTTACTGCTTCGCGGCAGAAATAGGGAAAGCGGGGAGATCATCATCAGAAGGGAAAATCAAACCAGCAGAATTATAATTTGTTCACAAGTCCGCACGGGTAGATACCACCGCCCTGCATATTTCTGCCGTGAAGCAGTAATGCGTTTCGGTTTGACGGGTGGGGCAGCGGTTGTAACTATACTGAGACCTTAGAACTTATATCTCAAGGTGGTTATAGATGTCTATGGGCTCTAGTAACCACTTAATACCAGGTGGGCTGTGAGCTCGTCCACCCATCTAAGCAATAAAAAAAGTGGTAATAAAACCTCAGGGTGCGGGCTCACAAGTCACCCTACAATAGTAATAAAATACATTAACAGATTATTTGAAATTGCACGAAATATATAAATATTAACGTGCATTTAACATAAAACTGTCTGTGATGTAAAGCGACAAAGGACAACCATCCAACAAAACTGGCCATTCTCATTGCGAACGTTATCAGAGGGAACGATAAGCTGGAGCCCGTCAGAACAATGGTTTGTCACGTCTCAAGCGATTCCATCGCGAATAAACGAGTTTTCCAGTATTAAATATAAACATTTAGAGGAGATTTAAGTTGACAATTTTCGACTTCCATTTATGAAATGAGAATGAAACTTTCAATACTAAAATCTTTAAAACACATTTTTATAAGATCATGTAGCAAAAATTAGCTGGTACTAAAGTTCTTTGTTTTTCAAATTGTGTGATAAAAATTGTTTCATTAAATGTAATAAACACCTACGGATACGTTATACATAATAATAATTCAGTTTGTTCAAGTATTTTTATAATAAACTAGCTGACTTCGTAGTGCCTCAAAATAAAAATAAAAGACCTAAACCTTTGTATAAAATAAACTTAAAACAAACAAAAGGAATCCGTCCGACGGGGGACAAATCAAAGGAAAAACCATAATTCTATTTTTATTTAATTCCGAGCATTTTCATATTTATCTACCTTTTAAACCTTCTCTGGACTTCCACAAATAATTCCAGACCAAAATTAGCCAAATCGGTCCAGCCGTTCTAGAGTTTTAGCGGGACTAACGAACAGCAATTCATTTATATATATATAGGCATAGATTATCTAATCCTTCAATTAGTAGTGTTGGGAAATTCAAACATCATAAATCCATACTATCATCTCGACACAGTGACGGCTCAAGCCTTTCCATTAAATTTGCCACATCCGTGAGGCAACGTACATGTGCTTGTTATTAACATATAATCTGCAGACCGGATCCGCCTTAATCTCGCCCCGTATGTAAATTAACCGCCATCTTTTCCACTTACTTATTCCATTCTGGAGGTTTGTTATTATGACCTTTTTTTCTCTACCTATTAGCTGGTAGCATAAGAAACTATTCCAACTACGTCCGGACGGGTAGATGAGCTCACAAATTCAAATTGAAAGAATTTGCTAACACTAGCCTTAACAAGAACAGTGCTTCGCAGAATCTACCACCGGATCGGAATCGCTACCCACTGAGAAGATCCGGCGAGAAACTCAGTGGGCAGTGGGTCTGATGACCTTTAAGCTGTTTTTATCGATATGTAGACGATATTAAGCGCTTCCCAGAGCCTCCAGTACTCCCAAATATTTTCGGGTTCTGAGTAGCCGTGTGGCGTTTCTAACTTAGATACGCTATACCTTAATAGGCGAGTATTTTACCTGATGTGAATTGATCTCAAGCGCCCGTTGATACCGGTAATGCCTGTAGCACAAACGCGCCGCGGTCTACAATTGACGGAAATACGGAATTACCGTAGCCGCCCTACATTCATTTCCTATCTTGAAGCATGAAATCGAAATCTAAATAGTAAAAAAATAAAGGTTCATCGCAAACTACGAATCGGAACGTATATTTTTATGTTTCTCTCGGAATAAATTTCGTTTTATTCATTGTTCATTTGTTCCGACATTATAATAAACGGTTTAAACGACAAAAATATGATATGTTGTTAAATCGAATAAGTTGACTAAATTATAAATTATCAGAATGTTTATTTTGTTAATTTATTAGGTACTAGCTGACCCGGCAGACTTCGTAGTGCCTCAATCGATAAATAAAATACCTAAACTAAATAAATAAACTTAAAACAAATAAAAGGAATCCGTCCGACGGGGGACACATCAAAGGAAAAACAAAATTGTTATTTTTATTTAATTCCCAGCATTTTCATATTTATCTACCTTTTAAACCTTCTCTGGACTTCCACAAATAATTCAAGACCAAAATTAGCCAAATCGGTTCAGCCGTTCTCGAGTTTTAGCGAGATTAACGAACAGTAATTCATTTGTAGGTATATATAAAGATTTAGTTATTAAGGCTGCAACTGTGCTTAAACAATATTACAGAAGGCAATAGTGCTCCTCGTATTCAATAAAATATTCTCAAAAGTTGAGGAAAGTAAATCCGTTGCGCCCAATTTTTCCTAATTAAGAAATAAATTAATCTAAGCTCCATGAAAATTTCTAAGTTCACGTAATATTCTTATTAATTTGGATATAATGTTTAATGGTTGTGTTTAATTTTGAGCCCTACTGCTTACATTTTTCATTGCGCATCTATAAATAAAGTACCGGTTTGGATTCTAGTCTGAAATCAATATTTATAGAGGTAGCTCCAGTTGAAAACAGTGATTTTCAACTTGTAGGAGATTGAAGAAATTTAGCTTATCGAGCAATTTAATAGAGCGGTAGAACTACCGAGTATTATCTATGTGAAATAAATAATAAAGACATAATTCTTAAAATGATTTTATAAAACAATTAAAAGTACTATTATACTTTCACGGTAATCACTTTTTTTCCTACTTAAGCTGATGGTCTTGAGAGACCATTTCAGCGTAACCCTAACAAGTAGGCGAGCTCACGGGACTCAAACCTGACGTCGTTGCTAACACTACCCCTAGCAAGAGTCGTGCTTCGCAGAATCTACTACTGGATCGGAAACGCGACCCACTGAGAAGACCCGGCGAGAAACTCAGTGGGCTGTGTCTGTGGGTTAATTTACTCGCCGAGCCCTTCGACGGGTTCGACGAGAACGATGACCGGTGCTTGGGGTACCTAAAATCCATCCGTCAATCGTTAGTGGATCAGGACGGTAATCTCGCGTTTTCATTGTCAATATATACTTCTGTTATTTTATCATTATATTATTGTAATTTTATTATAATTAAATAATTAAGTAAAAGACAAGGAATATATAGTACGTAGGTAACAATTTCTCCTATGTTTTGTAAGCACCTAACTTTATATTGGTCGCATTGTGAGCATGCGAGGGTCGATCGTACCTTTTTATTCATGCCCTGAAGTAGTCACGAGTTTTGACTTAAGTAGGACAGCCATATAACAAAGCCGTTGCAACCTCGACCTTATATCTCAATGTCAATTCACCAATTTACCATCGCACCTCCTGCCGCCGGAGCAGAGTTCATACATACTACTTGGAACCGCTGCGTTCCTCCACAGTGCGTTTTCAGATATCTTTTTTGCCACGTGCCTTTCGGCTTTGGAATGAACTTTCTTTTACGTTTATCCAATCCAGGCAACGGCTCGGCTGTACCCCTGGTATTGCTGATGTCTATGAGCGACGCTAAACAATTATAATCAGCATACGCTCATCTGTCTACAAAATCACATAAAAAAGAACTTTTCTCAATTCACTTTTTGATGGCTAATGGCTCCGTTAATTTCATATCACTGCGTCCGGCGTGAACTTATACTTACCCTGCTACGGAAAGAAAAGAGGAAGATCGCAGTAATTCATTTGCTGGATCTTACGCGCTTATCTTAAGATTGCGCATAGCCAACCCAAGTTCTAATTGAAGCTGTCACCTTAAATTGTCTAGAATCGAATAAATTTTTCTTACGGTATATGTATATATGTTTTTTTTTCTAAACGAAAATAAGGTTCTTTTATCTATTACTAGCGACCCGCCCTCGCTTCGCTTCGGAAACTGTAATTTATTATTGATTTCTCCACTATTTAATGGATAAAAACCTTCAAGCAAACCATGTAAACCTTCCTCTTTAATCACTCTATCTATAAAAAAAACCGCATCAAAATCTGTTGCGTAGTTTTAAAGATTTAAGCATACATAGGGACAGAGAAAGCGACTTTGTTTTATACTATGTAGTGATGCCTAATTATGTCAACTATCCGCGAATGGGTATACCAATCGACCGTTTTTTTAAGAATTGAAGAATTAATGGTGGCCCGGAGGCCTTTCCAGTTTCACCAGGACAAGCCAATCGATCCTGCGAGAACGAACACCCGAGCATTTCAAGGATACAAAATCCTACATTTTTAAAACTTTGAAAAGCTTATTAATTTGGCTTTCCGATTAGAGACCGAGAAAAAGGAGTCCTTTGAAAAGTTTAAGAGCCTGTTACTAAACGATTTTTTGAAGTTTTTTACTTCTTAAGTAACAATTTCATTTAAAAAACCCGGGTTCGACAATTTGATGGTTATTAAAATCGAACGTTCCCAAAAGAGAATTTGTTTTTTCGTTCAATTAAAATAACAGGCTTTATCACAAAAAAAATTATTGCTTGGATGGATGGACGAGCTCACAGCCCACCTGGTGTTAAGTGGTTACTGGAGCCCATAGACATCTACAACGTAAATGCACCACCCACCTTGAGATATAAGTTCTAAGGGCCTCAGTATAGTTACAACGGCTGCCCCACCCTTCAAACAGAAACGCATTACTGCTTCACGGCAGAAATAGGCAGGGTGGTGGCACCTATCCGCGCGGACTCACAAGAGGTCCTACCACCAGTACTCAATGTTATTTTATTTCATTTTCACGCCCCATCTAGTGTCCTAGATTCGTAAAATATTTGATTGGTTTTTCTATTATGCTTGATAGTGATCTGGGGTACCAAATATTGACGTGATTGCAATGATCTTACATTATCTGGAAAATTATAATAATATAGTGTTAAAATGGCATTTTATAGTTCTTTATTTTAACTGTGGTAAAGTAAATATTAATTTTATGCGTTAAATTAATTTTGCAGCTATCTAAACAGAACATTACAAAAATTAAATAACATTTTGTAACCTACCATTAGTAAAACAATTTTACTATTACATGAACGACAAATCTTTCTATTGTATTAAACTTGACACGTATTAATATAGCCAATAGTATTTTAGCTCTTTCTGATACGCTTTTAATAGCTTTATACGTATTTTAGTATCTGTGTTAGTATGTTTTTTTTTTTTGGTCAGGAGTAAATCACCGGACTTGCGCCCTCCACTGGGGATGGAGGGCGGGGCATGTCAGAATCGAACTGACTAAAACCTCCTGTCGCTCAACAACCAACGTCCAAACCTCGCATGAGACAGAACTCATGAAAAGGACCCAAAGGACCCAACCCAAACCACAAGGACCGGGCGAATCGCCTCGACGGTCCTACGACCAGCCGAAGGAATGTTAGTATGTAACAATATGTGAACATGATTTTGGCTCCCTTCAAAACGTCGGATTAACTCGAAATTTAGCATACTTATCAAGGACTGATGAAAATTCAATATTTTAAATACATAGTCAGACCCGTTATTTACTTTCGGCAGTCCAAACAACAAATTTATTTGAGCGCCTTTTTTTTCACTTAGCAAATTGGAAACTGTTGTATTTGCCTGAATAAAGGTACATTAATGAATAATTGATATTACATAATGCTAGTTAATCTAAAAAAATGAAAAATAAATAACAGTTTAAAGTTCACGCTTCTTTTACAATAAATTTATTTTCTATAAATATTTCTAGTTGAATTTTCTATAAAAGCGTGTTTTTTGTTTTTTTGTTTGTTTGTTAAACAATTTTTTTTTAATAATAATTTCGTCTATCATGGTACTAGCACGACGCACACAATACACTGATATGACAATAATCAGAGTTTAAACTAATTAACACAATAAGTGGCTAGTGCCTTTGAGCACTACTTTGCTGATATCCCAGTTTCTACCACAAAATCTTTAATTTCATCTCCTACCGTCGCCGAATCATTACTGCAAAATCATGTTGATAAATGCAGTGTTAACTTTAAGTTCACAAATATTGATATTAAGGACATAATTGATAATTTCAAGCTCATTAATATTAAGAAAACTGGTGATTTATGGGGAATTTCAATTAATGTTATAAAATCCATTATTGATATAATTGCACCTTACCTTGCTACAATATTTAATGACTGTATTGATGGTGGTATGTTTCCTGATCTAATGAAATATAGTAAAATAATACCTTTATTTAAATCTGGTAGTACTTTTGACTCCTCTAACTTTAGGCCCATTTCAGTACTACCTACATTGAGTAAAATTTTTGAAAAAATTATTCTGGAACAACTTTTGAACCACTTCAATTCCAATAACCTGCTTCATAACAAACAATATGGATTCACTAGAGGTCGGTCAACTATTGATGCAGGTGTAGATCTCATTAAAAATATTTTTCAGGCTTGGGAAGAGTCGCATAATGCCCTTGGGGTTTTCTGCGACTTATCTAAAGCTTTTGATTGTGTTGAGCATAATACATTGTTGAAGAAATTACACCATTATGGTATTAGGGGCGTTTCATTAGAACTTATTAAATCTTATTTATCCGAAAGAATCCAAAAGGTAGACGTTAAAGGAACGACATATTCCGGTGTCTTACTTAATATGGGTGTTCCTCAGGGTCCATATTGGGTCCCTTCCTATTTCTTGTATATATCAATGATTTACCTAAGTTTATTGAAACCCGTCACGAAGTCGTATTATTCGCTGATGATACATCATTATTGTTTAAAATTAAACGACATTTGGAAGATTATGACGATGTGAATGATGCTATCTCGCGCGTGGTACATTGGTTTAGTGTTAATAATCTGTTATTAAATAACAAAAAAACAAAATGTATAAAATTTACCACACCTAATGTTAGACAAGTAGACACTAATATTACTGTAAGTGGAGAGACACTGGAGCTTGTGGATTCGACAGTTTTTCTTGGTATAACAGTTGATTCCAAGCTGCAGTGGGGTCCTCACATATGCAAGTTAGCGAGTAGGCTTAGTTCTGCAGCGTTTGCGGTAAAAAAAATACGAATGTATACTAATGAAGATACGGCACGCCTGGTTTATTTTAGTTATTTTCATAGTGTTATGTCCTATGGCATTTTGCTATGGGGCAATGCTGCCGATGTCGAAACGATTTTCATCCTGCAGAAGAGGGCTATTCGTGCTATTTATAATATGCACCCGAGGGAATCCTTGAGGGACAAGTTTAAGGAAACCAAAATTCTAACTTTAGCGTCCCAATACATTTTTGAAAATTTATTGTACGTGCGTAAAAACATTGAAGAATTCCCCAGAGTCTGCGATTTGCACAATGTGAACACTAGGAACAAACATAGGCTTGCGTAGCAGGCGGCTCGAATTAAGAAAATAAGCAACTCTTTTAGGGGGCTGGGTGTACAGCTTTTCAACAAGATCCCACTAAACGTTCAACTACTACCTGTTCATAGATTTAAGAAAACTGTCAAGGAACTACTACCTGTTCATAGATTTAAGAAAACTGATAAGGAACGTTTGTGCAACAAGGCATATTATAAAGTTAAGGATTATTTACTAGATGGCACTACGTGGGAATGAGGCGCTCGCTCCTGGCCTTTTCATTTTTCATTATTATTAAATTTTTTTTTATTGTATTTTTTTTGACTTGTTTTTTCCTTTATTGTGAATATTTCTATTTATTTAAAAAAAAGAAAATATTTGAGAAAAAACAAAAAAAAAAAAGCCCGCTGAGTTTGTTTCGCCGGTTCTTCTCAGGACTGTGGCTTTTTTTGGAACCGGTGGTAGAGTTAACATTGTTATTTGTATTTTGACATTCAACAAGTGTGTCATACTGACATCTAAGTTGAAATAAATGATTTTGAATTTGAATTTGAATTTGATTTAATTTGCAATCGTTAAGAAAAGCAAGGCATCGCGTTATAAGAAAATCCCACATAGCGGTTAAAGTTTCCAGACCAGAAACATGCAAATCAACATAAATTGTGGTGTTTAAAATTTTTTTTACTGCTATAATTTTATTTGCGATGAAATTGTTTTTAGTATTTAACGACAATTGTTACAATTTAAAACGTTGATATCAAGCATTCACTAAACATTTGATTTAAATAAAGCAATTTCTATCCAATTCACAGAGGTTATGGTTAGGATAATTGAACGTTGACCCTGACCAGTCAAGAAGCTTAATGTGCAGAAGTCCTACCCAACAATGATAAATTGAACGCATTTCACTTGTTAATGAACCTGAATTGCATTAGGGATTTAGTTTTTTCTTCTGAATAATATTAAAATCCTTATTGTCTTTTCTAATTCAATTCTCAAATTATATTAGGCAGGGTATTTATTAGTGGGTTGGGCAGGTACCTGCGGAGAGTCTGGAGCTGGGAACAACCAGTGCGGGCATCTGGACGATAATGCTCAACAGAAGCTTTTTATCACTGGTCATTGGCGCATTTACGTTGTAGATGTCTATGGGCTCCAGTAACCACTTAACACCAGGTGGGCTGTGAGCTAGTCCACCCATCTAAGCAATAAAAAAAAAAATATTAAGTGTGCCTCCGTTCGGAGCATCCGCGGCGTGATCTCGTCGTTCTGCTGGAGTGGGACCTCTTCTTGCAGGCTGTCGTCGTCCGTATGGTAAAAGACTGTAGTTCGTGGGAGGCCATCGCCAGGTTTGCGACCTACTGTATATAGGTCCTTGGTCTACCTCTTCTCCCTCTTCTTTTCTGGAGGCCGGAGTCTGACCTAACCCAGTCTGTAACCCTCTCAACCGAATATCCGTAAACGGATTTCCCAGCGTCAAGAAAGGGTATTTATTAAAAGATTTTTTTATTGATTTCATATTGAAAACTCAATGAAAATTGTATGCTTCAGTTATTTTTTTGGTGATGAATAAAAATAAATGTGATGAATGTAAGCCTTGGAATCACCGCGAAAAGAGGTTACTAATCGAAAAAAAGATTTGTCGGATTCGAAGTATTATTATTATTGACAAGTTAATTGACTAATCGTCCCATTCATGCAATCCTCCCAAATGCAACATTGACCCCTCTCGTTGGGAGGCCCAAGCACAGAATCGTTTGGAATGGAGACGCTTGGTGCAGCAGGGCGTGCATGTCTTTGAAAACGATAGGAGGCGCGAAGTGGACGACAAACGAAATAAACTGAAAAGTAGACCGCCTTCCACCATTTTTTACAACTTCGTGGGTGGTGTTCTTATGTGTAGCTTCTGTTGCGCACGTTTAAGAAATAGACTACTATAGCCATATTAGAGCGTATGAGAGGCGCGGATATTAGCTTTTAAGTAATTGAACAGAAAATTTTGGTCGCAGTTGCCGAAACCGGCTTGGAACCATGAACTGATGAATCATCCCAGGCTAGTGTTTTTATCGTTTAAAAGAATGCAAATTGACTTAAATAGTAAAATATTTTAATAATGTAATCGAGTCCTTGAGTTTTGAGGCATAATTTTAGATATCTGGTGGATTACTGGTGATAGTACCTCTTGTGAGTCCGCGCGAGTAGGTACCACCACCCTAACTATTTCTGCCGTGAAGCAGTAATGCGTTTCGGTTTGAAGGGTGGGGCAGCCGTTGTAACTATACTTGAGACCTTAGAATTTATATCTCAAGGTACCCACCTTAACGTTGTAGATGTCTATGGACCCCAGTAACCACTTAACCCCAGGTGGGCTGTGACCACCACCGATCTAAGCAATAAAAAAAATAAAAAATATCCAAAGTTTTAATTTTTCACACCGACTTAACATTGTATACGATTCTAATTTATTCCTTAAATCCAAGGCGAGGCGAAATAATTTTCCAACAAGACCTACTTTCATAAATGGTGGTTATTTTACGTGCCTACGGAAGCCAACAAGAAGAATATTCGTATAAATCATAGAACCACAATTACTGAAAATAGAACGGTGGAATTGAGAACTTAGGTTTCTGATGGGGTGTAGGTGTGCTCGAAGAAAACATTTCATGATATTCGGCTATTCACTTAGGCACGAGAAATACTTGAATAAAAAAGAGTGTTCTGAGGAACTGTTTGAGATAGTCCGCCCATAACCTTTTTTAACTTCATACCTCCCGCCACCAAAGTTCATCCATAGCTTAATGAACGGCTTCCATTCGACAATGTGTTTCTAGAGATCTTTTTTGCCACGCACTATTCGGCTTTGGAATGAACTCCTCTCCACGATGTTTCGCGAGCGCTATGACATGCCCTTCTTCAAACGACGTTTGCAAAGATTGCCGTAGGCAGCGACTTGACTGTATACTGTATACTCCTCATATCGCTGACTTCCATGATAACAGTAACCTTCAAAGAAGCCGGATACTCGTCTGCCTGCAAAGGTAATAAAAAAAATTATGCAATACACATTTTTTCTTCTTTATTTAGATTGGACTGCTATAGGCTGATGATGATGATGATTTAGATTACCGATGTGGCGCATTACCGTTTAATATTGTTAGAAAAGTAACAAAACATGAAATTACTTTCAAAATTCAATGGGTCGGAACATCGTTGCTACAAATTCGATCGCGGTGCTACCGCTCGTTACGTTCCGTGACTTTTCATTGTTATTTCCGATTGTGTGTGCTTCCAATGTCTCCGCAGGGAGATTGAACGGTTGCCACCATACAATCGGAATACAATCACATTTACAACTTTATATAAAGTTTTATGGGCATAGTTGATGATGCGAGTATGTGGTTTATTTAATCACCATTCTGTATCTTCCTGTGAGTCTCGTAAAAAGGCGACTTGTCCTCCTTGCGTCGATAATCCACAATGCTGAGGGTCGTGGCTTCCTCTAATGAATTTCTACTGAATTATCCTGCGCCACTTCTGCTTATCCTCGGCTGTGTGGATAGCAATGTGCACTGTAGTGTTGTGAGTGGAGCGTATTTGGTCCGACCAGGGCGTTGGACTTCTGCTTCTAAAGCGACTAAAGGATGCCAATTGACATTTCATTAAGACTTCGAACAAAAATTTTTTATAGTAGGCAGACGAACGTACGGTTCAATTGATGATGAGTGCTTAACGTCGCCCATGGACTTCAGCAATGCCAGAGGCAGAGCCCAGCCGCTACCTAACGTTAAGTACTCTCCACAAGCCTCTTTTAAAGAAGGACATGTCATAGCGCTCGGGAAACACCGTGGAGGGGGGTACTTCCAAAGCCGGATGGTACGTGGCAAAAAAGATCTCTGGAAACGCACTATGGATGAACTGGCTCCAGTTAGTATGGATGAGCTCTACTAGTATGAATCTCTAGTATGGATGAAGACTTCACGGACGGAGATATTCAGTTAATAGATAGAGGCTTAGGTAACAACTTAGCATCAGTAGAGCCGTGAACTCGTGTGCGTACATTAGGGAATCGAAAAGAAAAATCAATAAGAATAACAATACTATATTTTTCTAATTAAAGCAACTTGAGATTTTTAAATTCAATTTGAACCCACTGTAGAATAATATGAAAAACTTTCACACAACGGTACCTAACTGTCGGTGGAAAGTTGAACGAGTTTGAGAAGCGGTGGCTCTATGAAAACTTTGACCATAGTTTGTTATTGCAAAGTCAAGCAAGATTAAATGTGAAGCAGGTTTTAATATTCCCTCTTAAATATTTATGATAATATGGTCCCAACTTAGCCATGTTCGTAATAATTCTTATGGAGTACAACAAAATAGGTATTTATTAAACCGTTCAGACTTGATTTTATTATTATTGTACACGTATTGTGTAGATCATTTAAAACTGTAGAACCGAATATTACAGATTACTTAATTTATTTATCAAGATAAAATACACATAAAATAAGGATTATACTTAAAATCGTACATTTGGTGTACATGTTACTTAAACTCAGTAATAACAAATCTGTGTATCTTAATCGGTGAACATTTTTATTAATGACAAGAATATATAATTGATAGCCAAGCGTAAATACGATTTCCAATGGCTTGAAAATTATTTAGCCCAGTGATTAGTGTTCGACTTTCCGAGGGATGATTATGAAAATAAACTTGGATTAAAAAAAACTTGTATATTCAATAAAAAATCAATAATCTAGGATAAAGTGTCACTTATGACAAGGGTATCATGACAACGGATTTGCGTATTACAGCGCTCTCTAGTGACGGTTTTAGGAGTTGGAAAAAACAGGGTGAACATTCCGCCCACCATGAACTACAAAAGTTCATAGCCAACAATGAGGCCATCAAATTTTACATGTACAATTAACATCTCCATGAAACCGTAACATCTTAACCTAATAGTAATCAATAAAGAACTGCTCAACATGAACTAAATATAAACTTACACATTAAAAAAAACCATAATAACGACAAAGTTCAGTCAAGGGTTGCTTTTAAACAGTTCGTACTTACTTACAACTAAACAATAACAAAATACTTAATAGCTGATGCATCCAAAGATACATTTAAGTTACATACATTGCATGAAATATCTACAGTTATTCAGGTAAGTAATGTTTAAAAGCGATAGGCAAAATGCAAAGTTTGGAGACTGGTCTTACAATTTTAGATTTCTTACATTTGATAGTACCCTTGTGACATTATCTGGAAGTCAGTATGCTCTGGTACGACCTTGACCATTCGATACATCTTAACTATGTCCGCTGCGAAACATATAGGATAAGTACGCCATTTCATAATTATGTGTCGTAACTCTGGTTGAAGCCTTGGACCTACCAATAAATCATTGTTCAATGACTTGCCGCTGGTACCCTTACACGAAGCGTCGAAAACAACGCCGACCTTCGTTGTACTTTTGTCCTCGCGAACAACCAACTGCATGATGAGGTAGATAAACGCATCCTGGCTTAGCAGCTTCTTGTTTGTCATTAATTACTTCTATATGATTCATAGCCAGGTGGCTACATTTATTACCTTGGATTATTCTTGCTTCAAGAATGGATTATTTTCAAGTTTCTTCTTGAGCAAGTGGATTGTTGTCGCGAAAAGGAAGACCTACAACATAACGACCCAAACTGTCCCTAGTTGTAGTGGATTCAAAGTATCTTTCACAGGATTCTTCTTCCTTGGATAAAAGTGGATGATGCTAGTCAGTTTCAATCTCCCAGAACTGACGCAGCAAATCATTGATTGAGTTGTCATGGGTATGTGCGCTAATAATGTAAGGAGTATCCCCACTAACTTAAACTCGTCCCGACAGGATCCATCCCAGCTGTGTATTTTGAGCTGTCAAGGTTCCAGGTGGATTTCTCAATATGCCTTCTGACAAAACCTGACCATACACATCAGCGCCCAGTAGAAGATCTATATTGCTTGGTGTACCATATCCTGGATCAGCCATCTGCAATTGCAACAATTCCGGCCAATCCTGTAATTGAATTTTCTGTGAAGGAAGAGTGGATGTTAGGCAGTTTAAAACATAGGCTTGAACGGGATAGCTAAAAGAGTTATATGTGGACTGTACTTTAAATTGAACCATATGTTTTACTGAAATACTAGATTTTTCTCCTCCTAAACCAGATATGGTACTTAGAACTGGCAACCTTCAAAGCTGCAAAAGTTGAACTGCGTGTTCACTAATAAACGAGGCTTGAGAGCCCTGATCCAACAATGCCCTAAGTGTGTGATACATACCCTTGTTGGATACATAAACTAATGCGCTAGCTAACATTACTTGACTACTTGATCTCATTTCACTGTTAGAAAAATGGCTGACAACACGCTCCACGTGATCCGCTGCCTGCGGTTCTTGTGCTGGCTCCCGCTGTTGATTAGTGGGCTGACTAGGACCCGCCAGGGTCGGATTGTGAGTGCCGCCTTCCTGGTGCAGCAGCGAGTGATAACGTTGGCCACAGCACCGACAAGCCGTGCGTCGTTTGCACTGTGTTACCGGATGGTTAGCTCCGAAGCAATTGAAACACAGTTTTCTCTTCTGGATGAAGTCCCGGCGATTCCCGATGGCTTCTTGTACAAATTTCTTGCATTGATAAAGCAAGTGATGTCCCGAACAGAATGGGCAGGATACAGACGTCGTCACGCTGAACACCTTCGGTTTATCCGCTGCATCTTTGCCTCTAAACTCTCTTCTTTGGTTTGGTTCTAAAAACTCGAGTGCTCGATATCTTGATTCCAGGAATGATTGGAACTCGCTTAGTGTAAGCAATCGATCAGCCTGTTCGCTTAGTTTTTGTTCCCATTGTTTCTGGGATTCATTATCCAATTTTATTGTGATGAGATATATAATCAGGATGTCCCATGTCGATACAGGTATACCAAGGTTAGATAAAGCGTGCAAGCAATCATTTGTCGTATCGAGTATTTGTTTAACACCGTTGGATGACTCTGAAGATAAAGCCCTTTGGCCCACCAGCCTGGCCAGAATGCTGTTCGCGATGTAACGTTTGTTATTGTACCTTTTGTTTAATAGCTATATTCGTTATTTTCGCATCCCAATATAACATTCTGGTGATTTTCTTCAAACTAACCAGTGTTGTTCCAATAATTGCAATCTCGTTTCGATATATTCCCTTGTTATTCTAGACGCAGGTGACTTTTTGAAATTAATCTTTGCCTTAAATATCTTATTTTGAATATCGGTTTTTTAATATAACTGTCCGGGCCCATTCTTCACATTCACTAGTACTTAGCAACGAAATAGTTTTGTGTTAATTACGGTTTGTAACATTCTTTGCACTTAAAATTGTTGTTTATCATTAGTTGTTTTCTTATCCGGCTCGAAGGACCATGTTCGACTTTCCGAGGGATGATTATGAAAATAAACTTGGATTAAAAAAAACTTGTATATTCAATAAAAAATCAATAATCTAGGATAAAGTGTCACTTATGACAAGGGTATCATGACAACGGATTTGCGTATTACAGCGCTCTCTAGTGACGGTTTTAGGAGTTGGAAAAAACAGGGTGAACAATTAGTTAAAAAGGCTGTATTCAAATTCCGAATTTCATTCATATCATTCATTTTCATATAATATTATTATTATTTTTTATTTTATAACTAATTATAGATAAAATAATTTCATAATGTTGCCATTGTCTCCCCTGTTTTGCTTAGAAATATATGAGATCTTTTCTTATAAAAAAAAATTGGCAACAGACCTTTTTCCATGTTGATAAAAAAATAACACATACTCGTAATTTAAATCTTGAGTTATCAGTGCTTAAGATCACATTTCGATCAAAGGACAAATCCTAGGTGCTATAAAACAAAGAACAAATTGTAATGTAGTAAACAAACCATCATCTACTAGTGTGTATAATAAAGGGTTCTATCTTTTAAAAAAGGAAGAATTTTAATTAGTTTAGGGAGATTTCGATGTCTTTAAAGTTTGTCTCTTTTTACTGAGTCGGGCCGAAAATTTAGTCGGTCACTGATCATACTGTCGTATTTTCATTGGTTTCATACTAACTTTTATTTATTTAAACTTATATATATGTATACCCGACATGACAGCGTGAACTAAAAACATTCGTAACACGTACCTGCAAAGGAAAAAATATATTTGTCTTTGCAAGGTAAGCCACATTTGTGGAAACAGACGCGAATTGTACAGGACTACCGCTTTTTCAGGTTGGTCTACGTTATTATTAATAAGATGGAGAGGACAAGAACGCTTGCTACTTTTTACGGATGAGATAATTTACAACTGGTATCTTATATTTAGGATTTTTTTTTTTTTTATTGCTTAGATAGGTGGACGAGCTCACAGCCCACCTGGTGTTAAGTGGTTACTGGAGCCTATAGACATTTACAACGTAAATGCGCCGCTCATCTTGAGATATAAGTTCTAAGATCTAGTTACAACGGCTGCCCCGCCCTTCAAACCGAAACGCATTACTGCTTCACGGCAGAAATAGGCAGGGCGGTGGTACCTACCCGCGCGGACTCACAAGAGGTCCTACCACCACCACCACTAAATTTACATATAGTAAAATGTTTTAGGTAGCAATTAGATAAACATCTAAATTGAAAAAACTAAATAAATCTTAATCTATTTCGATTAAATCAAGAATCTTTTCGAATTAAAACTGACGAACTGTAAAAGCTATAAACACAAATTATTATAAACACAATTTTAATAAAAAACATCTTCAAATTGCATTTGTCACTTCTTTTCCCAAAGTATTTGACTCGCCACAAAATACCAATGAAAGTAGCTCATCAATCATTCTGTACTAAGTTCGAAGTGGCTGCCAGTATGACAGAGTGCTTTTTGTATTACTCGTATAAGAATGAATAAAGTTATTTCAAAAAATGACAAATACATCCAACTTTGTCACAAAAACGTTAATATGATTTAGAATATATGACATAACACACTATGACCAGATCATTAATTAATAATATATTATTTCCTATTAAAATCAGATTTAAAATTTATTTGTGGTCTATCGACTTTATTTGCTTCATTCCTCGTGGTTCAACAACCGACAGAACACCGCAGTGAAGTCCGTGAGGATTCATTTTTTATTGTATTATAGGAACTATGCTTCGGAACTAAATATAATGTTATCCTAGAACATACCTAACACAGAATAGAGCAAAATAAAAACCACAATAAGTATTATTTTATGATAGAACATTTTACGAGCTACACTTTTTTTCTTTTTTGTTAGTTAATTCGCCAGACAAGCTCAGGTCTGCTCCATTAAAAGTCCGCTCGGGTGGGTACCACCAACCTAGCTATCTATTTCTGCTGCGAAGCTTGAAAGTGCAGAAGCTATTATAATATTAACTATAAAATAAATGGAAAGTCAAACGCCTGCAAGGATTTTGTCTACGTACCTTTTATTTTCTTAATAAATTATGGCATAATTAGATAGATATCGAGTTAGGAAAAATACTATAGCTTATACTAAAATAAGAACAACAGTGTAATGGCTTATACTAAATATTGGCTTCTCGAGGAGTAATTTTAAAAATGTTCTTTAATTTCACGCAACTCAATTCTAATTTCGAAATTAAATCGCATCCTTTACTGGTCTACCAAGTACTGGATTATTTCGCTTCAAATATACCTACATCACTTCAAAATACAATGGTAAGATTAAGTATAAATAAAGAACCTCGCATACGAAATATTTGTGAATTAAATATCACTGCGGCATACAATTTTTTGGCGGGAGTTGTTATTTATTAATTTTTATTTCCTTCGAAGACAGACGAGCATGTGCGAGTCAAGTCATAAGAGTCTTTGAATTAACTCCGTCGACCACCGCGACTGTCTGACAGGCGCCATTCTGTGCCATTATTCTCGTGGAATGAACGAATAAATTTTACATTATCGCTTAGAAATACGAATTCTCGCACCCTTTCAGTCATCTTAACATTAGTTCTCATTTCTACAAACTTGGGTAGTATTACTATCGTTAAAACATCAATTTTCCTTGTAATTAAGTGATTATTAACAAAATATTTTCGAATGTTCTTTTAAAAACAAAGTTTTGAGTGACGAATCTCTATTTTCACATGAAAAAGATTTAAGCATATTTGCTAAAACCAGTTAAAACATATTTTCTTCACATAATAATTTATGTAATTAAATTCTTAGAATAGAGTCCAAAGGCGGATTATATGTGACAATGCGGTCTCTGGGAACGCACGGTGGATGGGGTGGGATAAGGTGTAAGCCCTGTTTTAGTGGTGGTTGGTGCGATGGTAGGGACATGACAAGACGAAATGGGAAACATTTCATAGAGCACTCCTTATTCAGTATCGGTCCAAAACAAAGTAAGCGAAAAGTCAAAAGAAAGTCTCACACCTCTGTGATGTCTAAGTTGTTCATAAGATTAGGATGATTAACAAAAAAATTAAAAACGAAAAACGTATTTCAAGCGCGTCTTTGATAAGTGAGAAGAAACGCTAGAAAATTACAAAGTACAAACAGTGCCTGCAGGAGATCGTGGTCCAGTATTTTCTGATGAATATCTAGGTGAAATCGAAATTATCTTTACTAAAGTAGGTCTTCACAGGCATTTTCAAATCATAACATGATTTTACCATTGATAAGGAATAAAGTTTCTAGTGAAGTAATACTTAATGTATTTCAAATAAGATTCTGTAGCCATTGAAGCTTCAAATTTATGTGTCGTGTAATCTTCAAATACACATATATGTACATTAACACCCGTATCTTTAGTCGTTTACACGAGCTTAACTCGACTCGACTCAACCTCCAACACGCGTTTTGCACCCGTATCTTTAGTCGTTTACACGAGCTTAACTCGACTCGACTCAACCTCCAACGCGCGTTTTGGTATGATTAGTCGTAAACATAAACTCCACTCAAACGTCCTTGGAAAAATTTCCTAACCGGAGTGAAGTGAGCGAACTGTCAAGTCAAGGTACGTCGCGACGTACCTTGAACGTTCCTCAAGGCTGGTTTTCTATCAATGTCCAAATAGTATGTGGACCGCAAATGGAAATATATGATATTGTTGTGCAATGGCCTGGATCTGTGCATGATTCCCGCATATTTTGATAATTTAATTTTGATAATATTTATTAATAAAGTAAATAGTTCGAAGTTAGACATTTGAAACAACCTATTTTATTTACCTACATAAGAGTCATATTTTGCTTACTACCTGATAAATAAAGTCAATGCGATTATAAGTTTTATTTATGTAATAATAAACTGGTGGTTGTGGAAAAGCACTTCAACAACACGATGCAACCAAAATCACACAAAAGCGGCGAATAAAAATACAAAGCCGGATCCGAAATCTAAAATAATAATAGGTTAGAAAATAAATAATACACTTTCAGATTTACCGCACGCGCACATATTGACGAATAACTCAGCAACCAAAACATTAAACAAGTTCATCTAGTGTCAAACAGACAGCGGCAGCTTGACTTTGACATTAAACAATGACCATAGACTACAGAACACTATGGGTTTGATGCTAGCTTGATCAAATTTTCATCATTATTACCTCACTCGAGGACAGTTGAGGAATATTGTAATGGTCGACTAAAAATACCAAACTCGAGTAAGTTTGGAGGGAATGCCCGAGCATCATCGGATGAGTTAAGAGTCGAGGACTATTTTACGAAACGTCTTAAGATACGGGCATTGGTATGATTAGTCGTAAAAATAAACTCCACTCAAACGTCCTTGGAAAAATTTCCTAACCGGAGTGAAGTGACCGAACTGTCAAGTTAAGGTACGTCGCGACGTACCTTGAACGTTCCTCAAGGCTGGTTTTCTATCGATGTCCAAATAGTATGTGGACCGCAAATGGAAATATATGATATTGTTGTGCAATGGCCTGGATCTGTGCATGATTCGCGCATATTTTGATAATTTAAGTTTGATAATATTTATTAATAAAGTAAATAGTTCGAGGTTAGACATTTGAAACTCTTTATTTTATTTACCTACATAAGAGTCATATTTTGCTTACTATCTGATAAATAAAGTCAATGCGATTATAAGTTTTATTTAAATAATAATAAACTGGTGGTTGTGGAAAAGCACTTCAACAACACGATGCAACCAAAATCACACAAAAGCGGCGAATAAAAATACAAAGCCGGATCCGAAATCTAAAATAATAATAGGTTAGAAAATAAATAATACACTTTCAGATTTACCGCACGCACACATATTTACGAATAACTCAGCAACCAAAACATCAAACAAGTTTATCTAGTGTCAAACAGACAGCGGCAGCTTGACTTTGACATTAAACAATGACCATAGACTACAGAACTCTATGGGTTTGATGCTAGCTTCATCAAATTTTCATCATTATTACCTCACTCGAGGTCAGTTGAGGAATATTGTAATGGTCGACTAAAAATACCAAACTCGAGTAAGTTTGGAGGGAATTCTCGAGCATCATCGGATGAGTTAAGAGTGGAGGACTATTTTACGAAACGTCTAAAGATACGGGCATTAGTCACACTAAGTTCAGGGGTACGTCGGTAGCCGAGCACAAATTTGTAAGTCACACATCATGTAACAAAAACTTATACGGTACTTTTTCTTTTGTTTAGCAATCAGCGGCATTCACAGCTTATTTAGTAAACCTAATTAACAAGATGTTTTTTTTTTTTTGCCTAGATACCACGATGGAATCAAGCGGGCGTTGTGAAGAAAACAACTAGGAACTATTTTAGCACATTGCAACCGAAACTGTGGGACATTCTCAATATGACAATTGCAATGGGTGAGTGTCCGTGTTCAGTTTTGTCAACTTAAATACATTTTATTAAGGTTTCTAAATCTTATGAAAGTACTGGTGGTAGGATGTGTCGTAATGTGACACGGGTAGGTATCATCTTGGTTATTTGTACGTCAAGCGCTCCTGTTTAAAGGATGGAAAAATCGCAATATACAACATACAACTGAGACTTTTGACCTTATCTCTTAAGGAGAGTTACGGCATTCACATTGTGATGAATGTATATGTGCCTCATCAACGACAAAAGTATAGTTATAAGTTAAAATGATAATAAATAATATATCGATGTATGTCTTTATTCAGTATCAAAAATGTATTCCAATTTTGTACATTAACTCGTTATAGTTTCAACATAAACATAGTTTATATTCATCTGCATCTACTTACCATCAGTTATTGGCCCGAATTCTATTGTGTAATCTATTGAATTTCTCATAGGCTAATATTTGTTTTATTCTGTAATGTTGCGACTAACTGTAACGGTAAGTTCTTCAAAATAATACAAAATAAAACAATAATAATATAAAACTGAACTGTTTTTAAACTGTCATTTATAATTTAAAGTTTTGACACGAAACTTATAAAGGACCCATTGCCCTCAAAAACTGTGTATGATGGTGTATAGATGGTATCTTATTTTCCCTAACTCTACTTAAATATAATTCTTCGCTGCTTTTTAGTTATTGGTGGCACTTCAAGAAACGTGTTTATATAACAGCATCAAGGTTAAAATTAATGGTGGGCGAATAGAAAATTGTTTTTAATAGGTTTAATGATAATTTTATTTAATGGTAGTCGTGGCCGTATTAATAGAGTTTCGTGAAATTTGTGAATCCGCGCGGCTATGTACCGCCACCCTGCCCATTTCTGCCGTGAAGCAGTAATGCGTTTCGGTTTGAAGGGTGGGGTAGCCGTTGTAACTATACTTGAGACCTTAGAACTTATATCTCAAGGTGGGTGGCGCATTTACGTTGTAAATGTCTATGTGCTCCATTAACCACGTAACACCAGGTGGGCTTTGAGCTCGTCCACCAATCTAAGCAATATTTTTTTTTAATAATAATGAAATATTTTGAAAGGACAGTTAAAAGGGTTAATAATAGTCGTATTTAATGGTAGTCGTGGCTGTATTAATAGAGTTTCGTGAAATTGAATATTTTGAATGAACAGGGCGGCTATGGGTGCTACCGGGGGCGATGGTGCTCGTGATTTCGGGCAGCGCGAACGCTCGCGTGGCTGGCAAGATGGGAGGCTATTCAAACAAGATGGGAGGTGAGTAATCAATCCTTTTATCTCAAAGCGTATCTAATAATCTATTATTTAATAACAGAACGCAGTCATCGATTTTTTTCAATGAAAATTTATTTCAAAATTTGTAAACTTCTTGTTAAAAAAAATGGAAAATGCATAATATAAGCAAACCTTTTTAAACAAAGAATTAACTTGTAATTTTTTTAATACACAATAATGCACTTTTTTGACTTAATGGATCGAGCTCTTGGCTTGTTTCGAACAGAAAATTTACGTAAATTATTATTTTACTTAATCTTGCCATAACTATCGTTGTGAGGAAATCAATACTTTATGGTAACACTGCAGTAAAACCTTACTTATTTTTAGTTAACATAGTTTATTTATTAATAGAATAAAAGCGCGTTGAAGCTCATAATTGATTCCTCTACATAAAATATTCCGTAATTTAATGGACATTTTATTAGTGAACCAGAGTAATTCCGCGTGAAGGAACACTTTTTATTGTAAATAGGTTCATTGTTCCTATTCATAAATGGGTATAATGTAATCCCTACATAGGCTTCCTTCCGGTATACAAACATTTTACTAATACCAAACAGACGGAGAGTTATTTTAAGTTACATATCTACTTTTTGTAATGCTATCGGAACCAGTTCGTTTCTGTTTATCACCCCATTTCGTTTTAATATCTAAATATTTTATAGCATTGTGTGAATATAAAATACACCATGAATATTCACATGAATAAGAATGTATGTACGACGCACTAGACGAACGTAAATTCAAATGTACTATTATTATTATATTCTTATATTGTGTTTCTCGAAATACTTAAGATATTTCGGTATAATGAAGATCACGGGCCTATGCCAAGTGAGCTTCATTTTCTACTTGGAGAATATTTAAGTCTTCCTGCATGAATTGACGGACTATACGGCATGTGTTTAATATTGCGGCTTTTTGCATGGTCATGTACGCGTTTTCTGCTATGTCTAATATTTTTAAAGATTGGAGTAGGTGTTTAGGTATAACGCCTGTACTGGATAGCACCAGTGGGACAATGTAGACTTTGTTCATTTTCCAGATTCTTAAAATTTCTTCCTTTAATTCTGTATATTTATTTACTTTTTCAGCTATTGATTTTTGTATATTATTGGTGTTAGGAACTGCTATGTCTATTAAATGCACTACTTTATTTATTTTATCAATTAGAGTTATATCTGGCCTATTATTGTGTATAGTTTTGTCAGTTAGTATGGCTCTGTCGAAGTACATCTTGTGCGTGGCGCCCTCCAGCACAGGTTTTGGGGCGTATTGGTAATATGGTTTCAGTGTGCTTTCTAATAATTTATATTTCAGAGCTAACCTTTGGTGAACTATGTGAGCTACCTGATTGTGCCTATGTGTGTAATCGGTTTGTGTGAGTGTCGGACAAGCACTTGTTATATGTTGGATGGTTTCGGAATGACGATTACATTTTCTGCATTTATCATTTTTTAAATTAGGGTCTTTGATTATAAATTTTCTATAATTTTTTGTATTTATTACTTGATCCTGGATCGCGACCATAACACCCTCAGTTTCTGGGAATAAATATCCTAATTTAAGCCATTTGTTTGAAGCTTCTATATCAATGTGATTTTGTTCTAGATCATGTATGTGCCTGCCGTGAAGTTCCTTCTTACGCCATCTATCTATTTTTTCTGTTTCAAGATCTTTTGCTGATTTATATTTTATGTATTTTTGTTTCAGATTTAGGGTGTATATTTATCGTCTAATTCTTCAATAGCTTTGTGTATAGTACTAGTATCAGATTTTTTATTAAAGAACTCGCGCAGATTTTTTAACTGATTTTGCCATAGTATTTTTAAATCTATCAGTCCTCTTCCACCTTTCTCTCTTTTTACTGTCATTCGCTCTATTGCTGATTTTGGGTGTAGGTAATTATGTTTTGTTAAAGTAGTTCTGGTTTTTATTTCTAAACGATTTATGTCGGTTTCTGTCCATTTAATAATGCCAAAGGAATACGTCAGAACCGGTATAGCGTATGTGTTTATAGCTTTAATTAGATTCTTGGAATGTAATTGTGTTTTACATAATTTATTTAATCTGTGTGAGTATTCGGTGGTTAAATTTTGTTTAATTTTTATATGATTAATGTTGTTTGATTGTTGAAAGCCAAGATATTTATATGTTTCATTAGGATCCATTACTGCAAAATTGTTAATATTTATTGATTTACTAGTTGAAGGTTGAATTTTACCCTTTGTAATATGAATGATTTTGCATTTATCCAATCCGAATGTCATTTTAATGTGTTCACTGAATTGCGATGTTAAATTTAATAGGTTTTTGAGGTCTTTTTTCGATTTGGCAAACAATTTGATATCATCCATATACATTAAGTGGGTGATTGCTGTATTGGAGGTTAATTTGTATCCGTTATCAGTGTTATTGAGAGTATTAGACAATGGATTGAGGGCTAAACAGAACCATAACGGGCTAAGGCTGTCTCCCTGAAAGATGCCATTCCTAATAGGAATCTCATCTGTGCTTACCGAATTGGTCAGATTGGAAACGTGAAGAGTAGTTCTCCAGTCAAGCATGGCGCTCCTCAAGAAGTCAACAATAAGCGGATTAATTTTGTAGATCTTTAGGACTTGTAACAACCAAGAGTGAGGCACACTGTCAAAGGCTTTTTTATAATCTATATAGGCTACATGTATATTTCGTTTTTTGTTACTGGCATGCTTAAGAACTGTTGTGTCTATTACAAGTTGTTCTTTGCATCCTTGATGATTTTTCCTGCATCCTTTCTGCTCTTCTGATAGAATGTTGTGGTACTCTAAATGGCTATTGATTCTATTGGCTATACATGATGTAATGAGTTTATATATAGTCGGTAAACAAGTGATAGGCCGATATTGTGATGGATTAGCTGTATCGTCGCTCTTAGGGAGCATATAAGTTATTCCTGCTGTTATGAATTTAGGGAGTTCCTGTTGTCCTTTAATTAGGTATGTGATAGTCTTTGCTATTATGTCGTGTAGGATAAAAAAAATTTTATACCAAAAGTTATGTACGCTATCTACTCCTGCTGCTTTCCAGTTCTTCATTTTTCGTGTTACATCCTGTATGTCATCTACTGTAAGCTCAACAAATTCCATCGGTTCAATGTTTTCCCATTTATTTACTTCCTTACTAATCCATTCAGCTTGTTCATTATGGTTTCCTTGATTTTTCCAGATATCAGACCAGTAGTTTTTGAGTTCTTCTGGTTGGGGCATTTGATTATTAGTTACACTCTCATTTCTAAGTGATCTATAAAACCCTTTCTCATTATTGATAAACAATTTGTTGTCTTCTTTCCGCTGTAACGCCTTTAAATATCTACTTAGTCTCTGTGATTTAAGTGCTAGTTTCTGTTTTAATGTGTCCAAAAATTCTTCTGGCCTGGTATTATTATTCTCATATGATGAATGAATTCTTGTGTTCCTAAAAATTTGTTCAACTGCTTTAATTAATCGATCAGACCTGTTATTATGGTTGTTAATGTATTGTGTTAATCTACCTATTTCAGCTCGCAGTCTCTTAATATCATTTTCGATTCTAAATTGCCAACAGGGTTTTCGCGATTTACGTGTACGGTTTTCGGGTGATAGTAGATTATTTCTGATTTTATATCCTAAATGCTCAGAAATAACCAAAGCACTGCAGTAGACCAGTGACTGTATGTCACAGATGTCAGATTCAATCGTGAAGTGTTTACCGAGAATTTCTTTGTTAAAAACTGCAACTAAGTCGTATAAAGTTTTATTCTCTTTTAATCGAGGTAGTTTGGGACGAGATGTAGGGTCTGTACCTGAATATTGAATTAGTGCTGTTTCAAGCTGCGTGTTAAGTTTTTGTGCTAGTTCGTCAGTGATAGCTGTTTCGAGAGATTTATCTTGTTCTGCAGATTGTAAAAGTGTAGTCCACTCTGGGAGCGTATTTGTTTGTGTCGAAGCTTCACATGATTGATGTCTTATTGTAGTTGAAGGTTGTTGATTTGTGACCATATCGATTGATGTTAAATAATAGTCGGAGTTTGCGGGATCTTATTCAAAGATGACTGGCATAGTTGGTTGTTGTGTGGTGGATACATTATGTCTAGATGTATTGAAATGGTCCTGTTCTTCTTGTCTAAGTTGCTCTGCGACTGATTTTTTAATGTTGTCAATAGTTTGTTCTGATAGGAGTTTATTTCTTAGTATAACTCTTCTTTGGTCTGCTATTCTTTGTGACGATACGTCTAAACTAGGGTACCGATGTCGGAATCGTTCATGAAGTCTTTTGCAGTACATTGTCTTGTCCGTTTCTAGTTTGGTAATGTAGAAATATGTGCGCATGATAAATAGGTTAATATCTTCAGTCCCTTTCATACGCACTCTTGGCTTACCAGCTTTGGTGGTCGCAGGTTGGGTGACGTATGTCTCCTGCGAAACATCCTCAGCTGGCGTTGCTGATCTACTCCTCCTTATCGCCTCGGCTGTAGCTCTTGAGGACTTTCCCCTACCCCCCGCGTCCCCGACTCCCGTACAGCCGGTGGTCCGGGAGCCACTGGCTAGCATGCTGTCACGCCCGTGGCCAGCTACAGACGTGCCCCGACGATCGCCCTCGGGCAGCGGTCCTATACGTAATTTATTATGTCGAGTCTCCATATTGATGGGTTACCTTTGCCTTGTTAGCCGTGTAGGTTTCATTATTACACGTTGCCCGCCCCCCGCGAAAGTCAGATGGTCGACTAGGGCGTAAGGTAGGATTTTAGGGGGCTTATTATTATTATTATTATTACTACTTTAACAATGCTTAATTATGCACAGGCTGTGTACAAAAAACAAGTTAGCGTTATCTTTCTTTATTTATAAAATGATTAAATTCTTAATTTTCTACAAAATGAAAAATAATCAAGAACAAAAACATTAAAATGCTCTAATCGACAGCGTCAAAAAAGAAGTTCACAATTGACTTTCCTTTTTAACACAGAGGTTCCATTATCAAAACACGCTACAGTACATAATCAATAAATTTTCGTTGGTTCGCGTTGGTATGAGCAATGCTCTGTATTGTCTGTCGTCTTCCTAGAATTTGCGACATCAATATTGGAATTTGCCTGTTGTGTTTCATCGCGCATCCTGGTATTGTGAAATCGAACATGAAATCAATTCGAGAGCACCTGTTCCTACAAGTACAAGATTCGTAATATTCCACTGATATATTGATCTCTATACCCGAGCCACGTAATAACCACACCGCCGTTTAACATGGTCACTACACAAGGGGGTCGCGGGTTCGAATCCCGCTAAGGGAAGATATTTGTATGATAAATATAAAATGTTTTTTCCAAAAGGTTATGGATGTATATCATATATATGTATGTGTATAATAAAAATATTACATTTATTTCCGTTATCCTGGTACCTGTAACACAAGTTTTTTCAGAACTTAGCACGGGACCAGTTAACGTGGCGTGGTTGTTATTAAATATTTATTTATTTATTACACCAAGACCTGCTCTAACGTAACATATTATGCATTATTTTTTGAGTGCCATTAAAAATGTCTGATTAGAGTGGGACTTTACATCCTTTCAGAGAATTTTCAACGAATCCTGTTCACACATAGATACCTTCAAATTCAATGTATTTGAAGAACGTTTTATGTGTATAAAAAAGATCCTTTCCGTCTTACCCGTGGGTGGGATTTATTTTCCATTAACGCTTATAAACAGACTGACAATACGTGACGTCGTCACTGTATACACAAGGCTAACAAGACAGGCTGTTAATGTATAGGTAACCTGACCGTTAGAATATATTGGCCGCTGGAATTGCTTAGCGAAGCTTCACTATTTATTAACTCACGATACAATGTGTATGAATATGAATAAATACACATAGTGTTTACCCATTTAAAAAAAGAGATTTTTTTCTTTTTATGTATTAAGTTCATTTTCGATTTAGAGTTGTTGATATTTCGAAAAAAAAATTATTATTTAAAAAATAATGCTTACACACTAGAGCTCGTGAGTAGTAGTAGGACTAAATAAAAAAGGGAGCTGGTTGTCATACGCAGAACTCTACTTACCCGTTTTGTCTTTAGCTATTTATTTTTACTCAAAAATCTCTATATATAAAAAGAATTGCTGTTCGTTCGTCTCGCTAAAACTCGAGAACGGCTGGACCGATTTGGATAATTTTGGTCTTGAATTATTTGTGGAAGTCCAGTGAAGGTTTAAAAGGTAGATAAATATGAAAATGATCGGAATTAAATAAAAATAACAATTTTATTTTTCCTTTGATGTGTCTGTCCCCCGTCGGACGGATTCCTTTTGTTTGTTTTAAGTTTATTTTATACAAAATTTTAGGTCTTTTATTTATCGATTGCGGCACTACGAAGTCAGCCGGATCACCTAGTTTGGTATAAAAACTCTTATTTCAGTCGGGATAAATTACACAAAAGTTTGACCATTAATTTCTGTTATTTCATAAAATGTAGTACATAAAATCATTAATTTAACCAAACTATTAACTTTATGAGAATAATCACGAAAATAATCCACAGGGAAATCAACAAGTGGAATTAACGAGGAGATCATCTGGATTAGTATAAGCATGGCGATAGCGATTGCGGTACTGATAGCAATCGCACTGTGCTACATTTTGAGGGAAAAATGCATCAAGCGACAATCCTACAGGGAGCAGTCATGACGATACAAGGAGGAGTTCGCGAAATATGCGCTCGCGGATTCCCTTTCCGAGGTCAACGTACCTTCGTACACGCTTTACCCACAGTACTCACCCGACGGCAACGAATACTTCTACAATTTCCATCGCTTCTCATACATCAGAAACAGCTACAAGCTACCGCCCAAAGATTATCCCGTCAAAACAAAGGAGGAAATATACATAAATGCGTGATATATTTATCGTAATTATTTTTTATTTATTTGCACAGCGTTACTCTTTTTGATATTTAATTTTGATTAAATAGTGAATCGTTTTTGTTGTAAATACATTATTAACCCAGGATTGGATACTTATATTCTCACTTCCATCGACCTATGTACATATATGAAATGAATTTCTAAGTATCTTGTCAAAGGAGTAATTACGCGGTACTTAATGCAAAGGAATTGAATTTCCATTTAGCTGTGATAGATAATTTGGTTCCAGAATTTACAAAAAAGTAGGTATATGCCTATATACCTACGTGAAATCTCCTGTTTTAAGTGTTTCTCTTTTGTATAGTCATTAAAATATATTTCTCAAATTAATAGACTGTTCTTATTAAAATAGTACAATGTAAATGGTATTTTCATTAATAAAAGGATTCAACATACATTATATACGCATTAAATAAAGTTAAGGTTTAAGTTTTCGTTCTTCATTTATTTACAAATATTAAACCAAGTAGATTATTATCTACCTATTTCAATAATATAAAATTTACAAATAAACATTTTAGATATATAGAAAAATATTGGTTTCAAAATTAAATTTATGATATGATAATTTTAATATTTCTTGGAAAATGTCACTAATCCATGAAATTAGTACCTGGAAACGGGTGCGCGAGTATGTTAAGCAAGTGCTTATACAAAAGCTCTATTTAGTGCTATTGCTTTTAAAGTATTTGTACGTTATCATAACTTAATATTCAACTGTACTATTTACTGTTTAACATACTTTTTAAAAGCTCCGAAATTTGTAAAATTTATTATAGGTTTGTCGACCATTTTCATAAATTTTAAGTCTATTTGTAAATATGTTCAAGACTAAAATGATGTTAAAAATTATTTAATGATTATTGTTATTATTATTTTACTGTACTCTACGTATCTGTTATTTAAGTACTATTGTATTTGTTAAGTATTCGGTACCTTTATGTATGATACAGGAAATTCTATAAATTACACAGACGTACCTAATTATAAATGTATTTAATATTTATAACGATCGTAGTGAATAATGGAAAATAGGTTTAGAATTGTTTAGGTTATAAATGTATTATAAATATATTATGTATAAATGTATTATATAAAACATGGTTAAAGCAGAGTATATGTACTTTACAGACCAACAAGATATAAGCTAATGCGATCTTAATGTTTTAGAACGAAATAAAGTGATCTTCGATACGATAAAAGTGTTTTAAAAATTGACGTACGGCGTTGGTGGAAAATCTCGTTCATAATATGAAATCAGCAGAAAAACATCGTCAATCATTGAGTTCGCATTCCATTGAGTTACTTAGCCAATTATGTTATTTTTATGTCAAACTATTATGGTATTATCACTGCTCAAAAATTATCAAGAACCTCAAAATACTTTAGGTATCTGAAATGGAAGTACTCTAACGAAATGTTGATTATGAATGAGAGTCATCTGTCATTTCTTTTTTACCAATAATTGATGCACCACCAGAGCTAAGTAATTTTCACAATCTAGAAACGTTGCACTGAGGCATAATGAATTTCAGGAGATGATTTTTGGCACAGTATCTTCCGGTGTTCGGAAGAATTCCTCTATTCGATGTTTTTTTTTTTTTTTGTTGCCTTTGTAGGCAGACGAGCATACGGCCCACCTGATGGTGAGTAGTTACCGTCGCCCATGGACTCCAGCAATGCCAAGGGCAGAGCCAAGCCGCTGCCTACCGCAAATGTTGTAGTTGATGTTTCTGGGGAGCTACGAAACTGAGAATTTTACCGCATAACCAAATTCGACTAGTTGTATTATAGCATCTTCAACTATAGCAGCTACATAAATTTTTTAAATTAAAACTGTGTATACTCCTGGCAGTCATAGCGGCTCTTTAAGACAAACGGTGTTGGAAATAACATCAACTTTTATAGGCAAAATCAAACTTTTAACTTTTTCGTAGCAAATTAACTAACTAGCAAGGCAAAAGTATTTCAAACGGTTGATTGTCGATGGAAGCCGGCAGCACTAACTCATCCCGGAACTAGGTCAGTCTCGACTAACAGTTCACAGAAGCACGGATAGCGTCTTTTTGTTAAACTAGGTACATTCAGAACCAACGAGCCTCAGCGCTCACATTTATAAAGACATGTTATTTGTAGATACTGAGTAGTAACAAACTGCTTAAGATTGACTGCATTTTTATTGAGTTTTTTTTTATATTTATTAAGATTGTTAATACCATAAATTTTATCGGCTGTGTGATGTTCTGGAATGACATCACTCAATCTCCTCCCGTGGGGGTAGTTAAAGGCGACTAGAGAATCACCGGAGATCGAGCAGCTGCGTTCGCTGAGTATCAAACCAGAAAAAAGCCAACTGGCATTTAATGGAAGTAGGGAGTATTACGAACCCGTACAAATAGATACCACCATCTGCGTATTTCTATCACGAAGCAAGAATGCATTCCGGCTTGAAAGGTGAAATAGACTATAGACTATATATATTATTATAGAATATACAATTCAGCTGAAGTTTTGTCCTCATGTCTGAGGCTCCTCACCTGAAGTCTGAAGACTCTTCGACACCTCCAGTCTGAAGACCTCATGTCGATGTGGATATCTACTTAAAACCAAGGAGGCTGAGAATTCGTTCACATTATTATTCATTAAAAAAAATATTGGTAGACGCACTCAGAGCTCATTTGATCCGACGCTTTACGCTTATAACTGAAATATATGAACTTTTTCCTCCAGATAAATATATAGAACGGTGATACAAGTTGATACAACTCCTACAGACACAAAACATGATGTACTACCATCGTTCAACATAAGAATCAGGTATATATAGTATCATAAATGTAAAAAGTATAGGAATTAGGAAAGAAACAAACAACATATAAAACTTTAATTGGATCAAAAACAATATATCCACTACTCCTGATCTCAACTAGTTACCGGTAATAATAAAAGCAAGTGACTCTGTCTACTCATCCAACTAAATAAAAATATGCAATTTTCTTTTTTTGTGTTAAATACCACAATTTTATTACTTAAAATAAAATATTACGTATGATGGCCAAGCATGACCGAGATACTAACTTAACTCATAAAATATTCGGACTGGCTGTTCTCCACGATGCTATAATATCCGCTTATTTTATCTTATGCTGTGGACGGTTTGTAACGGTGCAATCTGCAAAATTAACTTCATCGTCATAAATGAGATTCCACTATTTTCCTCCTGCCCAATAAATTAAAGTTGACTTTAAATTACAAAAATTATTTAATAATACTAAAAATAAACATTATACATATAAGATTATTACCTCCAGCATTCTGGCAAAAACAAGCTTCTTGAGATCCTTTGCATATACAAAGTCTACATGACTAAATTTATTAAAAGGTACTTTATAGGTTTCTATTATGTTGGGTAGTTGACGTTGTAAGTGTAGGACGTCTTCTGGGGTTGCAAATAAGTCGCTTAGTCCATAAAAAAATGCAATCGGCGTTGTTATATTTTGTAAAGGATATTCAGGTGGAGTACTATTCGAGTATAACCTAAAATTTTCTACTTTTCCGTAGTCAAACTTTGCAAAGTGGCGGCTTGAAACACCCTGTCCAAAATGTTCAAATTGCTTAGTCGAAGATCCTGAAGGTATATGAGCGTAAACAGTAGAAAGTGATGGATAAAATACCTGCGACTCGTCATACCCAACAAGAGCCTCAATAATAGATCTACAGATGGTTTTTTGGAAAATTAACTGACTGCAAACTAACGTTGTGAAGGCACGAGTAAGTACATTGCTAGGAAATATTTCCTGTATACCAATCGATTTTGCTCCTCCAAAAAATATTTGCGGGTAATCCAATGTTATCACTCTTATAAGTAAGAGAAGTAGACTTTTAACATGCGCGGGCGCTCCAATAGGTGCTAAGGCTATCATAACAGAAATTTTGGAATTGTACTCTTGTCTCTCTGAAGCCATAACGAAAAAAGTAGTCGTTCCTTGTGAATGGCCCACGTATATTAGTTTTTCTTGCTTTGTATAAACGGATTCTCAGGGTGGCGGCGACAATTGAGACAATTTACATCCACACGAAATATTATATTCTCTTTAGTACACGTTACGGTGGGTAGAATACGAATGCAATAGAGATATGCTAACCGCCGGTATTTATACAATCATCTTGACCTATTTAAATACAAACTTAGTAGGTAATATTAAACATTGTTCATCTTAATTATTCTGCTGATTATTTACGTACAATTATTATTTAATAATATCGAATTATGTAACATAAATAGCATTAAGCCTTATTGCGCCGTAAGGTTTATTGCGCCGGAAGCTGTCAAGCGGAAGGCGCCAATAAAATATTATAAGTATAAAGAAATATGAATGAACTATTTACTTGATTATGAAATTACTAATTATATTATAAGACAATAATAAGTTCTATATATTTCCTAAGTTCGTAAATAATTAATTATGTGAGGCCGGAAGTGTTGCTCGATAACATTCGGCCATCCTGTGTATGCCGTGTCCCACGGCGATCAGCGCTGCTATTGGCGCCTGCTTTGTCGCTGGTGTTTGGCACCTGAAATTTACATGTTTAAGCAGTAATTATATCTTGTATTATCTAATTCACACACCTTTCGTTTGTTGTACATCACACACCTTTCGTTTGTTGTACATCACACACCTTTCGTTTGTTGTGCATCACACACCTTTTGTTTGTTGTGCATCACACATCTTTCGTTTGTTGTGCATCACACACCTTTCGTTTGTTGTGCATCACACACCTTTCGTTTGTTGTGCATCACACACCTTTCGTTTGTTGTGCATCACACACCTTTCGTTTGTTGTACATCACACACCTTTCGTTTGTTGTACATCACACACCTTTCGTTTGTTGTACATCACACACCTTTCGTTTGTTGTACATCACACACCTTTCGTTTGTTGTACATCACACACCTTTCGTTTGTTGTACATCACACACCTTTCGTTTGTTGTGCATCACACACCTTTCGTTTGTTGTGCATCACACACCTTTCGTTTGTTGTACATCACACACCTTTCGTTTGTTGTACATCACACACCTTTCGTTTGTTGTGCACAGATTTCATCAGTTGTGCATCACACAGATTTCATCAGTTGTGCATCACACAGATTTCATCAGTTGTGCATCACACAGATTTCATCAGTTGTGCATCACACAGATTTCATCAGTTGTAGATCACACAGATTTCATCAGTTGTAGATCACACAGATTTCATCAGTTGTAGATCACACAGATTTCATCAGTTGTAGATCACACAGATTTCATCAGTTGTAGATCACACAGATTTCATCAGTTGTAGATCACACAGATTTCATCAGTTGTAGATCACACAGATTTCATCAGTTGTAGATCACACAGATTTCATCAGTTGTAGATCACACAGATTTCATCAGTTGTAGATCACACAGATTTCATCAGTTGTAGATCACACAGATTTCATCAGTTGTAGATCACACAGATTTCATCAGTTGTAGATCACACAGATTTCATCAGTTGTAGATCACACAGATTTCATCAGTTGTAGATCACACAGATTTCATCAGTTGTAGATCACACAGATTTCATCAGTTGTAGATCACACAGATTTCATCAGTTGTAGATCACACAGATTTCATCAGTTGTAGATCACACAGATTTCATCAGTTGTAGATCACACAGATTTCATCAGTTGTAGATCACACAGATTTCATCAGTTGTAGATCACACAGATTTCATCAGTTGTAGATCACACAGATTTCATCAGTTGTAGATCACACAGATTTCATCAGTTGTAGATCACACAGATTTCATCAGTTGTAGATCACACAGGTTTCATCAGTTGTAGATCACACAGGTTTCATCAGTTGTAGATCACACAGATTTCATCAGTTGTAGATCACACAGATTTCATCAGATCACACAGATTTCATCAGTTGTACATCACACAGATTTCATCAGTTGTACATCACACAGATTTTATCAGTTGTACATCACACAGATTTTATCAGTTGTACATCACACAGATTTTATCAGTTGTACATCACACAGATTTTATCAGTTGTACATCACACAGATTTTATCAGTTGTACATCACACAGATTTTATCAGTTGTACATCACACAGATTTTATCAGTTGTACATCACACAGATTTTATCAGTTGTACATCACACAGATTTTATCAGTTGTACATCACACAGATTTTATTTATAACTTATGCAGCCTCTATCCTGAAGTAGTTTGATTTTGTGTTATAATTTCCACGCGTGCTTATTAATCAATTATATTTCCATTCAATGATTTTGTCTCAGATATTAATTATTTTTTAAAAAGCAATCCTTCGACCTTACAAGTCCACCCAAGATAGGACATACAGCCCAGCTCAAAATATATAGAATTCACAAGAAATGTTTCATTAGTGTTAATATTGAGATAAACTTGTACCAAAGCAGCACTTTACTGTGGTATTATACAGCTGTGTCCTAAATACATTCGACTAGTCTGTGATGTAATTTTATCTCACTAAGGGTACTATTAAAAGTATCACTACTACCCACGAATTTAACAGAATTTTGTGATATTGATATTAGGTTGATTTATCATGATTCTCAGATTATTAAATCTATATCAGCGATGTCGTAATTCGTTATTTCCACAAAGCCACAATAATGTTGTTTATATGAACATTCATGTTCCTAAAGAGGTCGACGGGTATGCGCCTCCAAAACCTTTCATTGTAACCACGGAAGACTTAATCTTTAATTTTTTAACTTATCAGCATATGCCACACAGAATATTTAATTTGCTGCCCGTGTCTGTGTATGCAATGAGACTAGAGCCATTAATTAACACTATCTTTTTGTGCAAATCTATGCATATGCTGTATGTTGTAAATAAGACATTACTCACTTTTGGGTGTGAAGAGCTGGCCGCATACCATCAACTGGCCGACGTGTGTCCCGGGCGATGGCACACCTCGCAGCGCGACCTTCTCTTCGGCAGGCGTAACATTTCTTCGGTTGTAAGTCGGTCCCTCTTGCAACTGGAGCAACAGCACCTTCTCTTCTCCATGTGGTAGCCAGTCGCAGATGTGTAGTATAGTTGCGGTGTATCGCACATTTTCTAGCCGACCCACAAAGACATCTACATGATGAACTGGCGGTCTTTGTTGTCCCATCCATACACGTGTTCCAACTGGTCGATCTTGTGCAGCCATCCCTTGACGTTGCTAGATTTTTCATCCGGCCGGAACGTTGGAATAACCTCCGCATCGGTTTGGGTGACACGTCGCATTTTGTATCGCCTGTGTTTCTCAGCGGTCTCAAATCCGTCAATGTATGGGCCTGGCATAATCCCGCTTCTGAAGTATAAACGGATTCTCAGGGTGGCGGCGACAATTGAGACAATTTACATCCACACGAAATATTATATTCTCTTTAGTACACGTTACGGTGGGTAGAATACGAATGCAATAGAGATATGCTAACCGCCGGTATTTATACAATCATCTTGACCTATTTAAATACAAACTTAGTAGGTAATATTAAACATTGTTCATCTTAATTATTCTGCTGATTATTTACGTACAATTATTATTTAATAATATCGAATTATGTAACATAAATAGCATTAAGCCTTATTGCGCCGTAAGGTTTATTGCGCCGGAAGCTGTCAAGCGGAAGGCGCCAATAAAATATTATAAGTATAAAGAAATATGAATGAACTATTTACTTGATTATGAAATTACTAATTATATTATAAGACAATAATAAGTTCTATATATTTCCTAAGTTCGTAAATAATTAATTATGTGAGGCCGGAAGTGTTGCTCGATAACATTTGTCACAGCGAGTGTATAATCTATCATCGCTGGCAAATCATAGATCCCAATTTCGTGGTAACTAAAATTCCAAAACTCAGCGGTGTCTGGTGATAAAGTTCTATGTTTTCTGGAATGTTTATTGCCGCGTGCGTTACCCATCCATACGTCGAAACCCTCCGCTGCGAGCAAGTAGCCAATACCAATGTCGGTCCCGGCTGTTACCCAATCATCCGAACTTAACAGAATACCATGCATTAAAAAGACCGTAGGTCCGGAACCACGTATTCTCACCAGTAATAATAAATATCCATCTTCAGTCTCCACCTCATATTCTTCTACCTGATATCCATTTTTTCGTATTAATTGAGTAGCGTTCAAATAAATATCTTCATTCTGCAAATCTGAGTTTAATAATAAAATATTCTGCAATGTTTCATTTTTTAAATCTTGTATGATATCCGTAAATTTCACTCCAGTACTTAATGTATCAATTCGTTTACCAACAGTAATGTCTTGAAGCAAATTAAAAATATACTTGAAACTTGATTCCCCTAGTTCATTTTTAGTACTAATATTTTTCTTCGCAGACACTAAATGCATCGCACAGAAACAAAATAAAATTACAATAAATAAAAAATGAAGAATAGTTTTCATGACTACAGTTCAGACGGAAATGATGAAACCTTCATTGCTTTATTGTTAAGTTGTATATTTATAAGACAGCTTACAGGCGGTACAGCCGCGGAGAAAAATGTTTAACTATTATAATATTTAGACACAACAAACAGACTTGTAACAGATTTTGGATAATGCGATGATTCTAAAACAATAATTGGGATTGTGTGGTCACATCAACAGTTCTTTAGACAGCGATTTACTGTTTTTGACACTTGTTAAGTTTCTATAGAAGACAAATTATTTGTTGTTATTAATCAAAGTGCAGAGTTACTTCAATCGGCTTTGAGCGAGTTAACGGTTTGAGCGACGTCATCTGCAGTGCCTCCACTGCACAATACTTCATCGCAGCTGTGCTAGAATACGACGACGTATACGCGTCTTTAGTTTTTTTTTTTTCCTACCTAAGCTGGTAGCCTTGAGAAGCTATTCCAGCGTAACCTTAACTAGTAGGTGAGCTCACGGGGCTCAAACCTGACGACATTGCTAACACGAACCCTGGCAAGAGCCGTGCTTCGCAGAATCTACCACCGGATCGGAAACGCGACCCACTAAGAAGATCCGGCGAGAAACTCAGTGGGCTGTGTCTGAGAGTTAATTTACTCGTCGAACCCGTCGCTTGCGACGAAGGTGACCGGAAGGGAACGGTGACCGGTGCTTGAAGTACATAGACGCACCGTTAGTGGATCGGGAGGACCCGGGATGACGTGTTTTGGGCGACGTCGACTGCTTTCCATTCTTTCCGCAGGATCGGAAATGTAGTTACCGGCGGCCACGATGACAGGGTTCTCGTGTCGTGCCGCTTTATCTAAGTGGCGCATCGACGCCGACTGCATATACTTACTGGTGGACTCTAAGTCCAGGTTTAATGGTTTTTTATTTTTTTTATTGCTTAGATGAGTGGACGAGCTCACAGCCCACCTGGTGTTAAGTGGTTACTGGAGCCCATAGACATCTACGACGTAAATGCGCCACCCACCTTGAGATAAAAGTTCTAAGGTCTCAGTATAGTTACAACGGCTACCCCACCCTTCAAACCGAAACGCATTACTGCTTCACGGCAGAAATAGGCAGGGTGGTGGTACCTACCCGTGCGGACTCACAAGAGGTCCTACCACCAGTAATTACGCAAATTATAATTTTGCGGGTTTGATTTTTATTACACGATGTTATTCCTTCACCGTGGAAGTCAATCGTGAGCATTTGTTAAGTACGTATTTCATTAGAAAAATTGGTACCCGCCTGCGGGATTCGAACACCGTTGCATCGCTCGATACGAATGCACCGGACGTCTTATCCTTTAGGCCACGACGACTGGTGGAGGTCGACGTTCCTGACGAACCACGGGGCTCCGACGGCTATCCTGCAAAAACGGGATTGGATAATTTGAAATGATTTTAGGTGAGTGCGGGCCGCGTGAGCGAACACTACACTTGCATAGGTCATGACGGGGCGTATGCAAGTTTTGTAGAGTGTCACCTTATTTCTAAGGGACATTTTACTTCGCCTGCATATCACCGGGTAGAGACGTCCTAGAATGAAGGCGGCACGGTCGCGTACCGTCTTAGTACCGCGTGAGGGCGGAATGTCATCCTTCTGTCGAAGGTGACGCCTAAATATTTGACCTTCGGGGCCCACGGTATGGGCTGGTCGTACATCGCGCGTCTTTAAATACGTATGTACGTCCTCCCCTCACTCCGCCGGTAATCAGTGGCGTACATAAGTAGAATGAACGACCTATCTGTAACAATAGGTTTTTTTAACGCGTACGGTCTCGCAAATCAACGTGATTTTTTGCGTGACCACCAAATTGACATTTTATTAGTGCAGGAGACCCTCCTTAAGTCCGCTTACCCTATAATCGCGGACTATAACATGGTTAGGAATGACAGACTCATCCCTCGCGATGGCGGTACCGTCATTTACTGTACTAATGGAACACTCGCCGATCATCATTACACTTGTATCGTTGTGTATCATTGAGACGGTTCATAAACTCTCGAGAATAACCTATATACATCGCTCAGAAGTGAGTTGTTCTGAGTTCAGATTTCGGGTATTGTCACCTTTTTTGAAAGAGGGAATCACCATACTCTTTGCCTCGAACTCGACTATGGACGACGGTGGTTCCACATCACCGAAAAATATTCGGTGTGATAGCTCTCTACCGGAGATCTTCTTCACATGGTGTGCAGTCAGGCGGGAACTCCGGGCTCTGGACATCCATAAGTCGAGTGGGCCAGATTGCATCCCCGCAGTGGTTCTGAAAGCGAGCGCCCCTAAGCTGACACTTGCGCTAACGCATTTGTATCCCCTCTTTTATTGCATTAACAAGTTTCCGTCTTCATGGAAGACCGCCCATTTCCATCCTATCCGCAAGAAGGGTGACCGGTCCGACCCATCGCGCTATAGGCCTATCGCGATAACTTCCTTGCTTTCCAAGGGGATGGAACGAATAATAAATACGCAACTCCTGAAGTATTTTGAGGATCGCCGGTTGATCAATGACTGACAGTACGGTTTCCCTCACGGTCGTTCAGCTGGCGATCCTCTTGCATACCTTACTCACAGATGGACTGAAACTTTGGAGAGCAAGGGCGAGGCTTTCGCTGTAAGCCTTGACATCGCAAAGACCTTCGAAAGAGTCTGGCATAGGGCACTTCTATCGAAGTTACCATCTTACGAAATCCCCGAGGGAGTCTGCAAGCGGACCACTAGCTTTTTGGATGGATGGAGCATCACAGTCGTTCTAGACAGTTGCTGCTCCGATACCATGACCATTAATGCTGGCGTTCCACAAGGCTCGGTGCTCTCCACCACGTTTTTCATCCTGTATATCAATGACATGCTATCTATTGATAACATGCATTGCTATGTAAATGGCAGCACGGGGGATACGCGATATGTCAGCCATCAAAATCTCTCTCGGAGCGTGGTGCAAGAAAGACGATCAAAACTTGTAACTGAAGAGGAGAACTCTCTGTGGCAAGTCTCCGAGTGGAGTGAATTGAACGTGGTTCAATTCAATGGGGGAGTGCTCGATGAATTGATTGAAAGGAGGCCATTATCTCACCGCATTTACCAACCCGCCACCGGAGTAGAGTTCATCCATACTACCTGGAGTCACTGCGTTTCCAGAGATCTTTTTTCCACGTATCATCCGGCTTTGGAATGAGCTTCTCCTCCACGGTGCTTAACGAACGCTATGACATGTCCTTGTCCTTCTTCAAAAGACGCTTACGGAGAGTACTTAACGGTAGGCAGCGCCTTGGCTCTGCCCCTGGCATTGCTGAAGTCCATAGAGGACGGTAACCACTCACCATCAAGAAATAAAAAAAATAAAAAATAAAACACTTCTGGTTCATACTTGGGGCACGTTCCCATTAACTATGCGGAATTTAATAGTTTCTGAACATTAAACATTACCCTAGATCACCGTCAGCCACGAATAAGTAATAAAACTAATACTAATTTAATTAATAGTTTTTCTGTTTCACGTTATCGATTACATTATAATAACTTTTTTATTATGTCTGTTATTCTTTTATTTGTGAATTTTCCTACCTTTTTTCATAATTTAATTTCATTTTCTTTTTGCTTATATTCATTTAAGCATTTAAATGTGGAAACGCAAATGATGTTTTATAGAGCACTCTACTAAACATAAGTACGAAGTCTCAACACATCTCTAGCCTTGATAGAGAATTTGTACTCACATTCACTGAAACGGTGGTAGTATTCTTCTGGTGGTAGGACGTAGGCACTTGCCTATTTACTACCTTTACTATCTCTGAGGAGAAGTTGTAATGCGTTCCAGCGTCAGGGTTGGGACAGTTGTTATAATACACAATTGAGCTAAGTCTAGCTCATGTCTCCAAAGTGGGGGCATTTACTTTGTGATGTTTAGTTACTACAGTAGCCGATTAATGCCTATTAACACAACCACGCAATTTTAAGTGTCTCATTTCAAAAAAAATTTCCCGAGAGGATTAAAACTACAACTTTTTCGATATACATATGCTTACATGCGAAAAATAAACTTATCAACATGGCAAATTATTTATACTGAACATACCAAATTAATATTGTTTATTGTTTACGTTAGTGTCCTCAGGACTCGCGCCCTCTCAAAGGTCTTACTACCGCTTAGCTCGTACTCTCAAATCGGATACGATAGTACTATGTCCCCCCTCGTAGGCCCCTCAGGCCGACTAGCAGCGTTCGATGATGACGAAAAAGCAGAACTGCTGGCCGATACATTGCAAGCCCAGTGCATGCCCAGCATTCAATCCGCGGACCCTGTTCATTTAGAATTAGTAAACACTGAGGTAGAACACAGAGCCTCCTTGCCACCCTCGTATGCGTTAACACCCGTCACCCCAATGGAAGATAAAGACCTGATCAAAGACCTACGTCCTCGCAAAGCTCCCGGTTCCGACGGTATATCTAACCACGTTATTAAACTTCTACCCGTCCCAACTCATCGTGGTGTTGGCATCTATTTTCAATGCCGCTATGGCTAACTGTATCTTTCCCGCGGTGTGGAAAGAAGCGGACGTTATCGGCATACACTATCCCGATAAATCAAAAAATATCATAAATCCGACGAGCCCGATTAGCCTCCTCATGTCTCTAGGCAAACTGCTCAGAGACTTTGTCTCATCCAAGGGCATTCTCATCGATGAACAATTCGGATTCCGTGCAAATCACTCATGCGTACAACAGGAGCACCGCCTCACGGAGTACATTCTCGTAGGGCTTAACCGACCAAAACCAATCTACACGAGAGCCCTCTTCTTCGACGTCGCAAAAGCGTTCGACAAAATCTGGAACAACGGTTTGATTTTCAAACTATTCAACATGGGCGTGCCGGACAGTCTCGTCGAACCGCTCTTTTCGATATCGAGTAGAAGGAACCCGCTCCTCCCCGCGACAGCTCACGGCTGGAGTCCCGCAAGGCTCCGTTCTCTCCGCTCCTAATTAGTTTATTTATTAATGATATTCCCCGGTCGCCACCGACCCAGCTAGCCTTATTTGCTGACGACACAACCGTTTACTACTCAAGTAGAAACAAGTCCCTAATCGTGAGTAAACTCCAGAGCACAGCCTTGACCCTCGGACAGTGGTTCCGAAAATGTCGCATAGACATCAACCCAGCGAAAAGCACAGTGTTATTTCAAAGGGGAAACTCACCGCTTATTTCCTCCCGCATTAGGAGAAGAAATATCACACCCCCTATGACCCTCTTCGGCCAACCTATGCCCTGGGCCAGGAAGGTCAAGTACCTAGGAGTCACCCTGGATGCATCCATGACATTCCGCCCGCATATAAAAACAGTCCGTGCCCGTGCCGCATTTATTCTCGGCAGACTCTATCCCATGATCTGTAAGCGGAGTAAAATGTCCCTTCGGAACAAGGTGACACTTTACAAAACCTGCATAAGGCCCGTCATAACTTATGCAAGTGTGGTGTTCGCCACTCACGCGGCCCGCACACACAGACACCTATACCTACAATCCCGTTTTTACAGGTTAGCCGTCGGGGCTTCGTGGTTCGTGAGGAACGATGACCTACACGACGACCTGGGCCTCGAATCAATCCGGAAATACATGAAGTCGAGCTGTGTGTGACGGTATAAACGTGTACGGTTGCAATTGGATAAGAATATTGTTCCCTGACCCCACTATCCTATAAAACTGTACGATTGCTAAATCAGAATAACTATTTCGATAAAGCGGCACGACACGAGAACCCTCTCATCGTGGCCGCTGATAACTACATTCCCGATCCTGCGGACCGCTTTTAGGTACCCCGAGCACCTATCATCGTTCTCGTCGAACCCATCGCTTGCGACGAAGGGCTCTGCGAGTAAAATAACTCACAGACACAGCCCACTGAGTTTCTCGCCGGATCCTTTCAGTGGGTCGCATTTCCGATCCGATAGTAGATTCTGCAAAGCACGGCTCTTGCTGCGGTTCGTGTTAGCAACAACGTCAGGTTTGAGCCCCGTGAGCTCACCTACTCGCCCGGTGACGCTGATATGGTCTCAAAAGACCATCAGCTTAGGAAGGAAAAAAATAACAGAATACACACGTCAACTGGTATTTCAAAAAATAAACATTTTTTAATATCACTGAAATCAATCCTCAAGTCTAAAATAAAATAAAAATTCAAGTACGGCATATCTATTGCCGCTACAGTAAACATCATCATTCCAGTCTTACACTTAACATGATATTAACATCGATGACTGATAAGCATACGGCCCACCCGATAGTGAATTGTTACCGTCGCTGACGAACATCAACCAAGCCGATGCATACCGCTAAGAACTCTTCATAACTCATTTTAAAAAGAAAATTTAATAAGCACTCGGAAAACACCGTGAAGCGAAGTATTCTAGGACAGTTCGTTGGCGGTTACGTGTTTGTAGTTCATAGAACACTGGACAACCAGATCAAACATGTACAGCTTATCTTACAAACATTGGTAGGCATCACAATCCTGCCCATTCCTGCAGCAAAACAATCATTCGTACCAATTCGTAAGATGGCACAGGTTTAGCAACTTTCTTCGATGGTGTCAAAAAGATTGAATACTTACTCACCTAATCTCAGGAAGAATTGATGTGAGCATTCTCAAGGGGATTATAGTCACAAAAATAATAATTAATTATTTAAGGAAACACGATTGCGGTTTTCCGAAATAGTCTTAGTGGTGCCAGCTGTAATTGGCGGAAACAGAAAGCATTGAAAGTCATAGACCGAATTTAAACCCGAATCTTCTTCCCCCATCCCAGAACCATAAAAATCTAATAATGTTAAAAATAGTGTACATATTATTATTGTTTCTACATATTTACCCATATTATTATAAATTATAAAAGAATGAAGAATCTTAGTTATTACTCGAGGCTTACGGGTATGGGATACGTGGGATACATGGGATGGGCATATTGAGTCCGTACGTTTTCCAAACTAAAGAAAGAAGACGTAGAGTGTAGTAAAAATCAAATCTAAAATTTTTTTACGTTACTTCCCATGAATAAGTGTGTCATATAAGCCTTGTGAGCGTGCACTGCACGGATGGGTACCATGGCCTTGTCTATTACCGCGACAGAGCAATCATTGGTTCTGATTTGTAGGGTGGTGTTAATAAGCTCTGTGAGCAACTTCTCTATTATTGTCTGTGCGAACTAATAAGTCTCGAGTCCTTAGTTACGCTGTCAAGGTATGATGTTAATTTAAAATTATAAAACATATAGGCTAAGCTGTTTCTAATTATGCACGTCCTAAAGGATAAGCATAAAGGATAAGACGTCCGATGCATTCGTATCTAGTGATGCAACGGTGTTCGAATCCCGCAGGCGCACAGTGGATCGATTCTATGATTTTAGTGACTTAGGGACCAACTTTGTTTTTTTATAAATTTTTTTATGTAGATAGATAGAGCTCGTTAATCTCAATAATAATTGTTTTGGGCAAAAATTACAAAAACTTTATAGTTTGGTCAGAAAAATGTGTTTTGTGATTTTTTTGTATGGAGCGGGTCACATTAAATTAAATTCCTGCTAAGTACCGCGAGGTCCTGCTTTGAAACTTTATTTTCCTTATACCTTGTCTAGTCTACTATCATTTGATGCTATGAACATGTGCATAAAGTTGCAACTCTGCCAAATAAATGGATCGAAAAAAATTAATAAATACATAGAATAAAAACCTTTTTTTTTTTTTCGTAAGTGCTTTTAAGTTAAATTTGATATGGATTAGTAAGTAAAAGCACGTAATGATACCCATAATTACATAATACCTAACAACAATACATTTAGTAGGTCTCTAATTATGCAATCTCTCTAAATATTATATATTTTGTTTCACCTTTCGATCTTTGGGTCAGAAGACGAAAGAAGATTGTGTAAAATATCCTCATTAGTCGACCTTCTACTTCTCATTCTTGAATAACATCTCTCTGTATATTTCCGAAAATCTTTATTGCGAGCTTCCGCTGCCTCTTCCGAGAGTTTACCTATATGAATGGCACCAAAGTTCTTCATTATTATATATCACTGCCATGTGCCAACAATTTATGGATACTGGAAGGCATATATAATACCAGGGATATACATTAACATACAATTCTGCAGTATATCTAAAAAATTCCGAAAATTTGGAAACGCGCTCTCCAGATGCAACAGAGTGAAGAATCACGTGAAGCCTCTCTATTAAATCTTTACGTATTCCTGTTATGCGGGCTGTTTCTTCTGCATCCCTGAAAAATCTTCTGGCAGTATTGCCATCATTGGTTGTTCCTACTCCTTGCTTGACAACATCTATAAGTAAACCGCATTCCTTTTTAAACGCTTGCTGTATAGCGCTCTTTCTGATTGATATTTTTTCTTTGACATCCCCCTTGCAACCCCATTTCTTGAAGTCCAAACGATAAGACGCAAACAAAAAAGTGTCATATAAAAAATAATCTCACAGGAAACTACATACGATGAAAAAATTGTGAAGTAATAAAATTATATTTACCGATATGAAGTAAGCACTCCATGCATCTTATCCAGGCATGTAAAGATGGCATTCCATACTGGAATATTTCTTCATTATTTTCTCTTTGATAAGCAAGTCACTCCAAAAAACTCTGACGGTTTTGCTTTGCAAATATCACAGACAGCAGAAAATGTTTCTGAAAAATATGAGGTTATTTTGCCGTCTATCATCATCATGTGCAATTGATGCTTAACTTCAACTTGTTTGATTTTTGATGGCTGAAGTCTTTCTATTTCTTCTGTTATGCTAGCTTTTATAATTGTCACTGTTGACTGCGTTTCTTTTGTAAATTTAAACATTATTGGACGGCAATAAAAAGTTGATGAGGTCGTTTTCCCAAACAATTGTTCCATCAAATTTCTGAAGCCTTATAGGAACTAGACTGACCATGAAAATAGATGAATCATCAAACTCTGTTTCAGTTTTTTGTTTATAATTACTTTGACCTGGGGCTCTATCAAAGCCTATTTGCTTATAAGCAGTAGCTCTCTTGCAGAGTCCAAATCCGAAGTAATCACATCTAAAAGCCTATATAGCGCCAAGTTTAGTAATGCTTGCATTTTAATAGCAGCTCCTTCTTCAGTAATAATTACCTCGTCTTTCCCTGGATAACATTTGGTCTTTTCTTGCTTAATTTTATATTAAGAAGGGTATAAATCAGACCCATTTTCACTTGCTGCTTCTCTTAGGTTTATATACTGCCACTTAATTTAAGTGAAACTAATATTGCCTTATCGGGAGAATATGTACTACTTTTCACTTTACTTGTAATTAAATACTCATTAACTTTTTCTAGATCTTCGGGGTGATTTGAAAAGTGGTTCATTATTTCTCCTACATCTTCATTTCTAGTGTTTCTCAAACTAGCAATTGTAGTAGCTTTCATTTCATCCGGGGATAACGAAAGCGATTGGTAAATTTGTTCAATGCGTCTTCGTTTTTGCCTGGATCCCAATTCTTCAAAAGGTTTTCGAGGTGCAAAAATAGATGTCGAGGCTTCTGTAGTACATTTGAGGGTGGTACATTTTCAACATCTTCAGTATTAGAAATCTCGAGCCTTTCATGTGCAGTGTTGATAGCTTCAGGTATCATTCCTTCGGGCCAGTTTATTGCACATTCTAACCAATCACATTTTTTTCTTATAAACTGTGCTAACATGCGACTACTTCGTTTCCATATTGCACTTATATTTGAACAAAATTGCGTACTGAATTTTTGGAGCTCAACATTTTTCTCTTCGGTCACGTTTATTTGATTTTGTAGGAATTGAAAGAGTTTTTTATTATCAGACAGCGATTGTAGTTGCTCTCTTAAAATCATAAATAATCCTAAATTGTTAACAAAATTATCAATTATAACGGAAACAGCAAGATCACAACGACAATCACGAGATGTTAGTAGTAGTACGAATAAACGAACACTAGTTAGTATATAATAAACATGGTCACTTTATACTTCCAGAGACAAACAAATGTTTACTATATTTTCTACTACCCAGTAATGGCTACTTAACTAATTATCCTCATTAAATAATGTTAACTATCTTAATAATTAGAGAGATTGCTTAATTAGAGACCTACTAAATGTATTGTTGTTAGGTATTATGTAATTATGGGTATCATTACGTGCTTTTACTTACTAATCCATATCAAATTTAACTTAAAAGCATTTACGAAAAAAAATATAAAGGTTTTTATTCTATGTATTTATTAATTTTTTTCGATCCATTTATTTGGCAGAGTTGCAACTTTATGCACATGTTCATAGCATCAAATGATAGTAGACTAGACAAGGTATAAGGAAAATATAGTTTCAAAGCGGGACCTCTCGGTACTTAGCAGGAATTTAATTTAATGTGACCCGCTCCATACAAAAAAATCACAAAACACATTTTTCTGACCAAACTATAAAGTTTTTGTAATTTTTGCCCAAAACAATTATTATTGAGATTAACGAGCTCTATCTATCTACATAAAAAAAATTATAAAAAAACAAAGTTGGTCCCTAAGTCACTAAAATCACAGTATCGACCCACTGTGAGGCGGGTACCATTTTTTCTAATGAAATACGTACGTACCAAATGTTCACGATTGACTTCCACGGTGAAGTAATAACACCGTGTAATAAAAATCAAACCCGCAAAATTATAATTTGCGTAACTACTGGTGGTAGGACAGGTAGTGAACGGTCGAATGACTACTTGAACGGTCGAAGGTCACTTGAACATCTTATTTATGAACGGTCAATTATTATTCGTTCTTTTTCGTCTTTTTGTATGTCTGTCTTTTCAGAAGTCAAAAAATGTACTGCGTCGCTGCTGGTCACGTACGCCCTCGTTCCATTTATTTTCGAATTATTTTCAAATGTCTGTCTTAGTCTGTCTATGTCTAGTCATTATAGGTTTTATGTCCTGTCAAAGAGGTTGCACGCCACGACATCCCCACCTCCAGTACCAGAAGGCTGATACTCAAGATGAGGAGTGTACGTCCAGCCTGCACAGTTTCGTCGCCGGTCTTGTGTAGAGTCTATGTCTGGTCCGAACTTTAGCAACGCGAACCATGTCGTCCTTACCAGGGAAGACCTGCTCGATCTTGCCAAGCGGCCACTGGTTGCGGGGTAGCTGGGAGTCAACAACAACTACGACGTCACCAATCGCCAGTGGTCTGTCAGAATCTCTGTACCATTTGTCTCGTCGTGTCAAAGTGGGCAAGTACTCCTTGACCCAGCGTTTCCAAATCAAGTCTGCAAGTCGTTGAGATTCTCTCCAAGTCCGTTTCAGTAAATCATGGTCCGTAAACATTCCGAAAGGATGGTCAATAAATTCTGTCTTTGGTAGTAAGAAATCATTCGGAGTCAAGGGCAAGTCGTCGTCAAAATCAAGAGACCAGGTACGTATGTCAGTGGTCTTGAATTTACCATGAATTCGGCCTCAGCCAGGAGTGTCATTAATGTCTGATCGTTAGGTGTTCTGGTCTTGAGCGTTACTCGCAAGCTTGTTTTGACGGATCTCACGAGCCGCTCCCAGCATCCACCCATATGAGGTGCGTCAGGGGCTATGAATCGCCACTCCAAGTGTCGGATGCTACCGAAGGTGATGAGTTCGTCTTTGTCGATAGCTTGTACAGCTCGCTTCAGTCGCGTTGTCGCTGAAAATAATACTTGGACAGCCTCGTCTCGCTATCAGCCGTCTGAGGCTCATCAACACGGAGCTGGTTGTCAAATCGTGAACCAACTCCAGATGGATAGGGCGAACTGTCAGACATGTAAATAGTGCTACCCACCTTTTCTCGTGTCTACGTCCAACCTTCACTATAATTGGACCGAAATAATCTAACCCGGTGTAAGTGAAAGGTCGACTAACCTCCTTCAATCTAACATCTGGTAAATCAGCCATGAGTGGTGGCGAGGGCTTCGCACGACTGTTCTTGCAGAACTGATAGTCATTCCATGTCATCTTTACTGCATTACGTCCATTTATTATCCTGAATCGTCGTCTCACTTCATGCAGCACACGTTCGCGTCCATTATGTGCTGAGTCCACGTGGTACTGCATAAGTTGTAATTTGACATATCTGTCTTTTGGATTCAAAATTATAGGGTGCCTGAAATCGTTATCACCATCTGCTCTGCAGATCCCCCCACGAACACGGAGGATGCCGTCCTTGTCTAAAAATTAATTACGGTCAATTAGTCATTCGACCGTTCAGGTAGGTACCACCACCCCGCCTATTTCTGCCGAAAAGCAGTAATGCGTTTCGGTTTGAAGGGTGGTGTAGCCGTTGTAAATATACTGAGACCTTAGAACTTATGTCGCAAGGTGGGTGGCGCATTTACGTTGTAGATGTCTATGGGCTCCAGTAACCACTTAACACCAGGTGGGCTGTGAACTCGTCCACCCATCTAAACAATAAAAAATAAAAAGGTGGGATAGCCGGTAGTGATCTCTAACCTGTGCAGTCTATTGCGTCTTCCTTTCAATTTTGCTATTTTTATGTTTAATACAAGTTGCGTATTTAAAATAGTACCTACCAGTTGATACCTGCCAGCGTAGACACGTCACTAGGCTACTTCACCGAATAGAACAACTTACCACGGTCTAGAATAAGGACCAAATATATATTATCGAATCAGTGAAACGCCGTTTTTTCAACAACACCATTTAATGTTTTCAAACAATAAAATTCACACACCTTTTTCAAACAAGGCGTTTATACATCTTGGATACTGTTGCATTTTGTGTCGCTAAAGCGGCATGCCACTCTCATTCAATCATAAAGCAGCCCAACAGAACTGTCAAACATGTGTCATTGAAATGTCAAAGATGTGTTCATAAAGTTCATAATAGGTTATCGGCTTCGATAAAATTTACTTGTTTGTCTGAAAATAAAACAGTTTTAGTTTGATATTTGTGTCTTTACGCTATAAGTTAATATAACAAGATGTGTAACAAACTAACAAAACTATGTTTTTGTTTCGTGACTGGAGGAATAAGAAGATTTTCGTTATCGTCGACAATACACACAACGAACAATATTTATGGAAAAAAGAATTCTAAGGTAAACCACATTGTTCATGGCCTAATCAGCTGTTTTATGTTTTACAGTTTCCGTTATTTTTTGGTTATGTTTGGTTAAGTTACTTTTGCGCTCTACCACTACACAACTTAGAAAGTATAGGTTAAGTTTTATTTTATTCAATATTCAAATTATTTTAAAGTCAATCAAATTATTTTAATTTTTTTACACTAGTGACGATTGCGTCGTTCTTACTGATATGTAACAGTTCATAGTCATGTCTAGAAACATAATAATTAACTAATTTCATAGTGTTAAAAAAACGCACGTTTTCTTACAAAGTTAATTAAGAAACTGCGTATCGTAGAGAGCAATCAACTGCTCGCGATTGCGTTATCGGCCTGTTATCTGTTTGAGGTCAGAGTTTCTCCACAATATATTAACTATTTAGCAATAAGTCTGCGAACAAGCCTACGTCAAAGTCAGAATACGTCTGAATGTTGTAAGTGATTGACTGCTAAATATATTTATTAATTGCAGACATTCGCTGCGAAAAGATACATTAGTTCCACAAAAATGAGCGCCAAGTTACTAAATAGCAACCTCTGGGAGGCTGATCCTGAACTTTTCGATATTATCGTCAAAGAAAAGGACCGTCAACGAGCTGGACTAGAGATGATAGCATCAGAAAACTTTACATCAGTTCCTGTACTTCAGTGCCTGAGTTCATGTCTTCATAACAAATATTCTGAAGGCATGCCCAATCAACGGTGAGAAGTAATTCTGCTTATTCTTTTGTAAATGTGCTGAAACATCATTATCAACATTTATTGTAGGCAGTGGCTTGGCTCTGCCCCTGGCATTGATGACGTCCATGAGCGACAGTTCCCACTTACCATCAAGGGAGCCGTATGCTCGTCTGCCTACAAAAGCAATAAAAAACTTGGGCATTTTCGCTCAAGAAGCTCATCTAAATTTCTCCATTAATACACAAATTTTTCAAAACTTTCATTTTCTGTAAAAATTTTAGGACTTCTCAGTACATGGAACATGAGTTTATCTAGTATCCAATCAAATAATGTAAATGTTTAGTAGCTATCTTTAAATACTAAGCCTTATTTTCGTTTCTATTAACTAGAGATCAAGTTAGTAATAATGCATTATGTTAATCATTACAGAACTGTCACATCTGTACATTCTCTGACTATATTTGAAACAACAATCAATTGCTCTAGTTAACATTTATTATATTGATGAAATGTTATCAATGGACTGAATTTTTATTTGTTGAAGCCCAAATATTGTTTCTTTCTTCTGTATTTGAGAATATTTCTTGACCTCATTCGTAATTTCCTGTTTGGCAATTGTTATGGAAGCAAAAGCATTGTTTGCTTTGACAGTTAACATCGTACCATTGTTCTCTCAAGTAACATAACGTTTACAATTTGAAACTAAACTATTCCAACAATTTCTATATAAACTGAACATTTTTATCGCATACTCTACTGTAATAAAATACTTCATCATAGTTTTCAGTTTTTAAGGGGTGAAGCTTTATTACAATTATCTTAATCTTTTACCGCAACAACCTTTAGTCCTTGTGAGCATACTTCATTTTAGATACCCATAATTTTCAGAAATATTTGCATCATAGTAGTATAAATTTGCATAGTTACTGGTGGCAGGACATCTTGTGAGTCCACACCGGTACCACCATCCTGCCAATTTCTGCCGTGAAGCAGTAATGCATTTTGATATGAAGGATGGGAAGCCGTTGTACTGTACTAAGTATGTCTAGGGTGAATCGAAACTGTTACTATTGAAGGAAAGGAAATATGTACTTAAATTTCCTTATAATACAGCAACCCAGAGTGCCAGAACAATAATGATAGATAGTGATATTCCTGGGATGATATTTTAGTATCATTTTTTGCATAACACTCCAACTAATAAAGCTGCTTTTTTTTATTTTTTCTGAAGGTAAATTGTGTTTTGGTGTGCAATAAAGTGTATTCTCTCTCTCTCTCTCTGCATAATATGTGCAATTTGTGTTGTGTATACCACAAACCTAAATAATATAATTATATGTTTAGTTTATTTCATGGCCTAGTCATAGACGTTTTGTAAAGTATTTTTCTATTCCAGGTACTATGGGGGGAATGAATATATTGATGAAATAGAGATACTGGCACAGAACAGGTCTCTGGAAGCATACAGATTAAAATCGGAAGAATGGGGCGTCAATGTACAGCCATATTCAGGTTTTTCTTTTTTACATTTACACTAAAGTTATCAAAACCTACCAAAACTTATACGATTTTTATGTCATTTAATGTGAATGATTCTTGATGCGGTGAAACTTGGTGCATTTGAAAGTAATATGTCAGGAAATATTTCCATTTTATTAGATATAAATTATTTGTGTTCATTTAATAAAAAAATTAAAATTAAAATTCGAATTTATCGCATGTAGGTACATAACGAATTGTTTATTACCAGGCTCTCCGGCGAACTTTGCCGTTTATACCGGCATTGTCGAACCCCATGGCAGGATAATGGGGTTAGATTTACCTGACGGTGGACATCTCACCCATGGCTTCTTTACTGCTACTAAAAAAATATCTGCTACGTCAATATTCTTTGAAAGCATGCCATATAAAGTAAGTATTTATACCATAGTTTATTTTATTTTTAATCTAACAAAATACAAAATATCTGTAATCGTAATGAATACTAATGTGAATGAAAACGACGCCAATCGATGTAATGTGTTATTTACTTAGTAATTTTTTTTTGGCCGATCTCAAAATATTAGGAACGAAATTACAAATGCGTAAAAGAAGTTTAAATATATAATAAGTAATTACGAACTAAACTCTGCATCTATAAAGCGTTCGATTTAAGAATAATATTTACATTAAATTAATGTTATTAACTGATAACGATACTAATCAATATTGACATCAATACCACACCCGCTTGACGTAATATTATTTAAAATACATGTTTGTGTAATTTTATTTAAATATTTCAACATTCATAATAACAATAAATAGCTAGTAGTAACTCCATATAAATTTACGTACCTAATACAAAACGAAATTTTTAATCAATTTCAATTCAATGACTTTGAATTAGAAAACACATATTCGGTTGTCAACTATTAAGATATTAATTAAATTATTTAGTTGCCTGCCTGTAAATTTCCAAAGTATATTTAGTATATTATTATATTAAAACTTAAATAGCAAAAGAAACACTGTATACCTTAAGTTGTATAGTGGCCCAGACCCTACGTTTTCAGTGAAAGCTATCGTGTAAATCGTTCCCTACGTTTTCAGTGAAAGCTATCGTGTAAATCGTTCCCTACGTTTTCAGTGAAAGCTATCGTGTAAATCGTTGCCGAAGCACAGTGCTTTCCATATGAATCTGTCTCTTTCATATAGGTACAGCGTGTTGCAAAAGCTCATTTTGGCCACGTACCATAATGTTGTGGAGTGAACTCTCCAAGTGCTTTCAAGAGGCCCTAGAAATAGGTATTTTTGTTATCCATGAGCGACATTAATCAGTCAGCATCAAGTGCGCCATAGGACCTGTCCACTATTTATGCCAATAACAACTCTCGAATGTGATCTCTCACATATTATTATAATACAGCCACTTACACATAAATACGAATTCTTGTTAGAATATGCAGTTCTAATTAAATTTATTTAATTTGGTAATACTGAATTATATTTGTTCTGCAGGTAGATCCTAAAAGCGGATTAATTGATTACGACAAACTAGCAGAAACAGCGAAGTTGTTCAAGCCTCGTTTGATCATCGCTGGCATGAGCTGTTACTCAAGATGTCTCGATTATAAGAGGTTCCGTGAGATCGCAGACGCAAATGGAGCTTATCTGATGGCTGATATGGCTCACGTATCTGGACTGGTTGCTGCAGGTGAATATCAGCACCTTACTCTTATTAACACATCATGTGTCTGTGTAATGATTCCTGGCAATTGTAGCTTAATGGTTAAGTTAGAAAATAAGAAATAGTTTATTAAAGTAATCACGAACGGACAAGAAATAAGTTGAGCTGCCTAGAGCGATCGGAGATCCCTACTCCTTCTATAAGCTACCACTCTTAAAGTAGTTGTTTTTAGTTTTATTTTTATTGTTATTGTTATAACATTTTAACTTTCAAGTTAGGTATTAGGGATTTTTAAGTGGGGTTTAACAGGTTCTACCTCTTATCACTGAGAAAACAAATAATTTAACTTGGTGTCGTAAAATTCGGGTGCCTAGTTACTCGCTATAAAAAGCCGATAAATAATAAATTAAAAATAGCTACTAAAACAGATAAGTAATTAGTTTTGTTAAACTGTTTATTGGTAAGGTCATGTTGTTTTGTCACAATGAAGATAATGTTATTTATTGCATCACGTTTATTAAAAACATGATTACAGAGTGTAAAATAGGTAATCAATATGGTATGTTTTAAACGAATGCATCAGTTGCAATTTATAGATAATTGTAGTACGTAAAAGTTAGAGCTTGAAATAGGCAATGACCGCTGAGATTAGTTTTACACTTTTTTGTACTTACATATTTGGCATAGGCGATGTATAGGGCATCTCAATGTATACAGTGGTGAATGGTACTGATGATTCAATCGCAGATAATAATAATCAGCTATGTTTGAATAACGCAACGCAATTAGGATTCACCTGCATGAAATGTGACATATTTAGGAATCAGGTAATGCAAGATTTCCATTTATTTCTGCCGTGAGGCAGTAATGCGTTTCGGTTTTGAAAGGTGGAGCAGCGGTTGTAACTATTCTGAGACATTATAACTCATATCTCATAGTGGGTGGCGGCTTTTACATTGTAGATGTCTATGGGCTCCAGTAACTACTTAACACCAGGTAGGCTGTGAAGCTCGTCCATTCATCTGAGCAATACAAAAAAAATGTCCACGTCCTTTTGTTGTGTTTTTCGAACCTCCTACGTGGTTCCCACGTCTAGGGGGCGCGCGGTATATGCGGCTGGAAGAAGTGTTCTGTAAAATTGTTTGAAATGATCCCTTTATTTAGTTTTTACCAACGCACTGGAGTAAATCTCATTCTTTCCACATAGAAACACTGCGTTCATCTACAATGAGTTTCATATTTTTTTGCCACTATCCGGCTTTTCAATAAACTTCTCCTGAACGCTATGACATGTTGTCCTTCGTACGAGGCTTAAGGACAATTGTAAGCGGTATACAGCGGCTTGGCAATGCCCCTAGAATTTCTGATATTCATGAGCGTCAGTGACCACTAATCAGCAGGTGCAGTCTGCTCAAAGCCAATTTAAAAAAGTTTATATTTGAATTGTTTTTATCGCATGCCTGATTGTTTATATTAATACGTGGATATGAACGATCATTCTGTCTCTCTCTGCCTCGAAGCAAACCGTCATGTCTTTGAAAATGTTAAGATAAACGTTGAATCGAAATGATGCATAAGGAAACATGCTTCAACTTTATAAAACTATTGTTATAATTTTGATGTATAGGTGTAATACCGAGCCCGTTCGAATACTGCGATATTGTGACCACCACCACTCATAAGACGCTGCGTGGTCCTCGTGCCGGTGTCATATTCTTCCGCAAAGGCGTGAGGTCCGTCAAGGCGAACGGACAGCAGGTCATGTACGATTTGGAATCGAAGATAAACCAGGCTGTGTTCCCGGGCCTGCAGGGCGGACCGCACAACCACGCAATAGCGGCCATAGCCACGGCCATGAAACAAGCTACAACTGCTGAATTCGTCGAATATCAGAAACAGGTTTGTAAAATAAATATACGCAGTATAAAACAAACAAAAAAAAATGCGCAAACAGAACTAGCCTTTTCTTTAATGTTCTTGATACTGGTCAGCCTATTAGAAGGGAAGTTATAAAATTGTTGTTTTGTCATCGGTCCTCGATGCTTGTGCAAATTGACAAGTTAATCGAAGGTCTGGGATTCGGTCAAAATGAAATCAAAATGATTCCGTTATTTACAAACATACGTACACACCAATTGACGTCATTTTCACCGAAGCTAATAAAAGACAGTTTTGTTTTTTTTATATTTAGAAGATGAGTCGGTATTGTTACTTACATACTTTAAACGAGTCTTATTAAAAATACAGATGCTTTCTTGTGCCAGTAGTATAACTTATTTCTGTTCATTTAGAAAGTTCATCGCTTATAACACGCAGATCGTAACACTATTTGGGTTAGTACATTGAAATAAAGAAACAAACATCTTGTTTTAAAGCTCATGCTGATGAACTCACGTCCCATCTGATGTTACGTAGGTAGCAACCAACCCATAGACATCTACAACGTAAATGCCACCGCCCATCTTGGGACATAAGCTCTAAGTCACAGTTCTAAAATACAACGGCTGCTCCATCCTTCAAATCAGTGTGCTTAGTGCGAGTTTTTTAACTTCTAAAAGTTAACTCAAACTATCGAGCTGCAACAGCGTCCCTAGTGTCAAACGAAGGGAAGAAGTTAAAAAACTCGCACTAAGCACACGGAACGCATAAATGCTTTGGGGCATAAATAGGTGAAATTACCACCAAACCGTGCTCTCAAGACGACCTTCCACTAGTAATTGTGCAAATTATAATATTTGCCGGTTTGATTTTTATTACGTGTTGTTTTTTTTTTTTATGCTACAGGTGATAAAGAACGCTCAGCGGTTGTGCGAGGGTTTAATATCGCGCGGGTACTCTATAGCGACGGGCGGCACCGACGTGCACCTCGCGCTCGTGGACCTGCGCGGCGTCGGGCTGCGGGGCGCGCCCGCCGAGCGCGTGCTCGAGCTCTGCAGCGTGGCCTGCAACAAGAACACCGTGCCCGGCGACATTAGCGCGCTCAACCCCAGCGGCATCAGACTCGGTCAGTTCTCATCCTTAACTCTCTAAAGGCTTCGTCAAACAGAACGCGTAATTAGCGCTGCGTTTTAACGTCGCGCTCTTTTCACGTCACACAAATTGACTAGATGAGCCTAACGCTCCTTGACGCAACGCATTCGCCAAATCATAGTGCCTTTCGATAGCAGTGTGAAAATTTAGAAGTATTAAGATGTCGAGTGATTCAGATGTGGCATTGTATAAGCATGGGTATTTTCTAACTATTTCTATCAATTTTTCAGGCATTGTCCAGTATTTTAATACACATTCACTCGGACACAGCCTTAACTAAAGGCTTCGTCAAACAGAACGCGTAATTAGCGCGCATCAGAACGCTAAACTGACGGCGCGCTATGACGCCGAGATATGTAGGCTTAGTGCGAGTTTCAAAAATCGAATCGAATGACTCGCATCGAGTGTACGCTCTTCACGGTGAAACGTGCGGAGCTCTGAGTGCGAGTTACTCGATTTGCAGGACGTTTATTCATCTTTAGAAGCAATAATTTTTTCTTTTATATTGGTAGCACGCAAGTTTTTTTTTAAGGCGTTTAATTGAAATGCCAAGCTTTCTAACGATATTTATAATTAGTCGGGTAATGGGTAATGTACCTGTGCTTAGTGCGAGTTTTTTTAATTACTCAGTCGATGTTAATGTTATGTTTAATTTGTGTGTTTGTATCAGTGCCACCTAGTGGTAAGCTTATGAATCTCATTTTGTGGGAGAGAGAAGGTTTGTTTATGTTGCTGTCTCATGTATCGAATAGCTTTACCGAAGTGAGCCTCTCGATTATTGTATGTGCGAGTGCGAGTTACAAATTAATGGATTTTGAGAGTATTTCTTCACTTTCAAGCAAGTTAAGTAGTCACTAAAAATTTTGCCGTGAAACCAATACAATATCAAGATTTTTTCTTTCGTTTTTAATAATAATGTTGTTTTTTAAGGTTTTATCTATTCTAATGGTTTATACACATATATTTTTTCGGTTAGAAAATTTTATAGACGTCTAGCTAGTTGTAAATACATATTAATTCTTTGCTTTTTCATTTAATTCTTATTAAATCATTGCTTTTTTTTAAAGAGTTGTTTTATGAGAGAGAGAGAGTGAGATAGTTTTTTTTTTTTTATTACTTAGATGGATGGACGAGCTCACAGCCCACCTGATGTTATGTGGTTACTGGAGCCCATAGACATCTACAACGTAAATGCGCCACCCACCTCGAGATATAAGTTCTAAAGTCTCAGTATAGTTACAACGGCTACCCCACCCTTCGAACCGAAACGCATTACTGCTTCACGGCGGAAATAGGCGGGGTAGTGGTACCTACCCGTGTGGAATCCCAAGAGGTCCTACCACCAGTGAAAGAGTATTCTTTATTGTACACAAAATGAATAAATATTGTGAAACATTCTTTCTTAGTTTTATCGCTAAGTGATCTCTTCCAGACAACCATTAGATGGGCAAGAATAACTTCGAAATTAATTGCACACTGTGTACCTATCTATTATAGAAATATATACACACACGCACATACACACGCGCGCATACACACGCGCGCACACACACACACACGCGCGCTCAATATACATATTTACAGGTACATACGTACAGATTTATATTTATAAATTATATAGAAATTTGAACAATGTAATAATAATTTTGCTTCTTTACACATTTATAAATAAGGATGGATGCTCGTAATAATTTTAGTATATTTGGGCCACCTAATGAAGATCATCAACACTATTACCGTAAATAAAATCATTTTATAAACGTTCAACGGGTAAATGATTAAACCTATATAAAACATAATTTCTTTAATTAAAAAAAGCAGAAATAATTACCTATTCCAAGATTAATTATGTTAAGTATGTCTAAATATGTAATTACAATTAAATAAATTCTATAATAAACTTCTAATTCTAATACTTCTATTAAAGTTACTAAAAAAATATGTTTATGCTGGGCAGTTTTCGTGTATTTTAAAGGTTACGCCATTACGGCAAAGTTTTTTTTACAAAATTGCACCCTTAGAATGGAAGTGGTATAACTAAAAAATTTAAGATTAGTTTTATATTTCAAAACACTTATGTATTATTATTAAGAACCTACATTTTAAGTAATACGTGAAGCAAAAATGTTGTACTTCTTTTTACGAAAATTGCGCGGACGGAGAAGTATGAAATTTCCCACACTTATAGAGAATATAGAGAAGTAGTGCAGATTGCTAATATTTTTTTTTAATTGTGCTTAAACAATAAAAATATAAACTAAATCAATAAAAAAACCTTACATACATTACCATGTATTTGACACACACACACACATGCATTTATACTTTTTTTGTTTATTGATTTATCAATTTGTGGTCAAATTGAGAATAGATTAATATTTTTTGTCTTAAATATTATTTTTCTATAATGTAGCCTTGGCGACATAGAGCAATGATTATTATAGAAATGATGATAATAGAAAGGTGACAATAGAACTATAATAATGTTCATACTTAAAATTTAAATAAATTATGGTCAAATTTCGACCACTGGACTACCATTAGTAGATAATAATAAAATCATTTATTGCCTTTCACACATATTTAGATTATTACAGGCAGCCTACAAGGAAACAACAAAAAAACAAACACTATTATTCATTATCACTATTCATTTCTGGCAAGCAGCTCAACATTTGCACTTGTATATTATTAATAGGAATTTTATTAAGAATATTGACAATTTATGAGGAATTTGACTAGTACGGATTAGTTATAGATATATGTAGTTACATATTGTAAATTAAATTAGTTTTATAAGTGCAATAAAAAATAATTTAAATGATAAAATGATAAAGCCATACCTTTTTCCAATGTGACGATTAGAGGGTATCGTATTATTCTTTTCTATATTATTCTATCAGCTTATAAAATTAAACAGTCTCTTTTAGTCTAGAAAAGGACAAAGTACTCTTTCTGTCTTTTTCAAATAAAATGGCATGCCTTAAAGTGTTTAAACCGAAAAACTAAAAAAATACAATTATTGTATTACAATATTGAAGTTTACCAGAAACTACGAATTTTAGGTTGAGCCACTTTAATTCTAAAGGTACAAAATAGTATTGAACACGTGACATTACCCGAATAATTTTGAAAGTAGTAGGTTCCCATTAAAATGCTGTTAAAATGCGTTGTATTTCATTTAGACGGTCCAATGCCAAAACATCACGTGCTACCAATATACGAGAAATTATATTATTGCTGCTCTCGGTGAATAAACGCCCTGCGAAGCGAGTAGCATATCTCAACTCACACTCACAATTCTTCATTTTTCACCGTATAGAACGTAAACTCGATTTGATTTTGATTTATTCATTTACAATTGAACAACTAGGAAAAAAAGATGAAAAGACATTTTGGAGGGACCGCGAGGAGCTAAATTGTGTGAATTGTTTTATTTTGTCTATTTAATGTTTCTTAGTTAATGCGTATTTAATATTTCTTCGTGTATAAGTGTAATTTTGAGACCGTCCTGGCCTAAAGGTTAAGGCGTCCGGTGTATTCGTATCTTGCAATGCACCGGTGTTCTAATCCCGCCGGCGGGTATCAATTTTTCTAATGAAATACGTACTTATCAAATGTTTACGATTGACTTTCACTGTAAAGGAATAGCATCATCTAAAAAAAATCAAACCCGCAAAATTAATTTGCGTAATTACTGGTGGTAGGACGTCTTGTGAGTCCGCACGGGTAGGTATCACCACCCTGCCTATTTTTGCCGTGAAGCAGTAATGCGTTTCGGTTTGAAGGGTGGGACAACCGTTGTAACTATACTGAGACCTTAGAACTAATATTTCAAGGTGGGAGGCGGCATTTGCGTTGTAGATGTCTATGGGCTCCGGTAACCACTTAAGATTAGGTGGGCCGGGAGCTCGTCCACCCATCTATACAATAACAAAGTAACGTGGGTTTATTAACTGTTTAGTATCTGTGAAAGTGCGAAAATTTAAAAAATTAAACAAAACCGCTGGACGTAGCTTCTCGAAGTCTTCGAAAAGGTCCACTGAAAAAAATCTCAGTATATAATCAGCATTTTGCAGAGATTATATTTTATCCCATATTATCTGATCTCATTTCATTTCATTCCATGCCAATTGATTAATGCTTCAAATTAATCAAATCCATTTCACTCCATATTATCATTTTTCATAAAAAAAGATTAGGCTTTATGGCATGATACTTTTGCCTCTCTAGTTGGAAAAATAGAACTACTAAAGAAATACTCGATCGAAACGTTAAAACCCACTATTTTTGTAACACGCACTCGCACAAATGTCATTCGTGGTACTAATTTCGGTAAAATTACTCGGTTACGAGATCACAACGTTAATATGAACTCGCACTCACAAAATAACACCGGGTACGTTTGCCGGTAGGGGCGCTGTTCCAATTGCATACAAATTTGAGCAAACTGGCTCGCTATCGAGAGCGTTACAAAACTCGCACTAAGCACAATGTTGTACTACTATGGTAACATACCGTCAAACAGTGCCCCAGCGCTATAAGTACGCAACGCTCTGTCGCGGCGTTAGGACGCTTTGACGTCAGGCGTTGTAATTTTTTACAAATTTTATTTTATCACGGCTCTATCCTAGACGCTGATACCTATAGGTGTACAATACACCCCCAAGATCACACGAGACTCTAATCAAATAACTAATAAGTACAAAGTATCTCTTGTCTTATACACACAGAAGGTTACAAAAACATATGTAAAGACATCATAAATGTAATGATAATGAGATTTCAATACTAAATGCATTCATGATAAAATTATTTTAGAGAGTTATATAGAAAACTTTACTGCATCTGAATACTTTAAATTTATTTATTTTGCAATAACCAACAATTCGATCATTAATTTCTAGGTAAACTTTTCGCAAGACTTCTAAAAATATAAGTTTTGATTGTCTTTGTCGTTTTGAAATAATCACAATTGTATTAACGCACTTCCATCTTATTATGTTTCTAATTTTTGATGATTGACAGCTAGTGATAATGTATGTTTTATAACTTTCAGGTACACCAGCGCTGACCACAAGAGGTATCAAGGAAGCTGATATTGATAAAGTTGTTGATTTTATTGATAGAGCATTGAAAATAGGTCTAGAAATCATTAAGGTTTCCGGGCTGAAACTTGTTGACTTCAATAAAGCCATTGAAGAAAATGCTGAGTTCAAAAAGAAAATTGAAAATCTGAAGGAAGAAGTTGAAAACTACAGCAAATCATTCCCTTTGCCTGGGTTCGATAAATATTAAGATTAACTTGGATAAGTTTAATATTAAGAGCAAATAATTGCATTTATATTATATTTTTTATATGAAAATCCTATTTTCGGCTATGCAGTTTATTTAATTTTTTAAATATTAGGTGTAACAGTATTTAGAATCTCGAATTCCATATTTTGATTAAAGTTTACAGAATTACCAGGTATTTTATTTAGATACTTCCTATTCAATCTATGTTCAACTGCGTGTCGGTAGAGGAACGCGCATAATATTACTTTTTTCTGCGTCCGTAATTCTTAATTGTACTGTTATTATACACATTCATTTTCCTACTCTAGATATTCAGAATCATTGTCTTCCGTATTATTTTCATCATTAAGTCATTACTCAGTTTCTTTTGGAACTTTCGTTTGTCTACTTTATGATTGTGTTACAAACTCTATGTGTTTTTATCTAATTAACAATTTTTCATCAAAAACGTTCCATCATAATAGATAAGAACCTCTCAATGCATTAAGCTTAATGCAAATATATATTATATGTATATGATTTTTTTCTGAAAGTGGCATAGCTTATGAGAAAAATGAAAGGTAAGAAATTAGCAGCCGCAAAATCACCCATACCAATTAACTCATTTTATTGAAATACATCTTCATTGACATGGAAACCAAATTTAGCTAAATATTATGGAGGGTAGAACTAAGCAGCACAATTTCAGTATATTTTAAGGTGTTCGCTGAAAGTGGAAAGATTTTAAAACAACGCCATAAACTACCCCAATTCATAGCCCAAGAGCCCGTGGGCGAATACCTGTATGTATTTGACCAGACCTGAATTTTTGTTCATTGAGACCCCTATACCTACCATGCATGAGGTGGGGACTCGCTAAGCTCAAAGTGGTCGACGCCCCGAGCACTCAGGTAGGACAGGTATCGATTTTTGACGGATTTTAAATCCATTTGACCACGTCTGCCGTTTTGAAATTTTAAAATATATGATTATTATTATCGGAAAATAAGAATGGCAGACCATTATCGCGCGTTTTACTTTGTGGCAGACAACTTTAAAAAATAAAATTTTTAAAGTAATTGACCAGATCTGCCATTGATATATGTTGTTTATTATAGTCTTAAAAACTTATATTGATCACAGCAGACGTCTACATTGCGTACACACATCAACATATAGGTAATAAAATCTTACGGCCAGATGTATATGTTTTTCGTTCACTGTTTTATAGGAATATAATTTACTTTAGCAATGTATTTACAGAAATTAATTTTTTTTTGTATTCTATATACTAAAATTCATTAGTTAGACAATAAAGAAGTGAATTTGTTATGGAAGAATTATAAATAATACGGCATAATGCTTTATTGCTGTAATTTCGTCTAGACAAAATTTAAAAGTGTTAAATCAGTTAAAAAAATATATCATGCATGCATTACAATATATATCTATATCAATCTTCATTCGTCATCATCATCGGAGTCATCTTTATCGTTAAGCGACTCGTCTTCATCATCCATTGAATCGAATTCTGCAAAAATAAAACAAATTGTAAAATAAACATAAATTGATCTGAACATGCTCGAGAAAGAATTGTTATTAACTCACCAGGAACATTGGGGATTAATTCATTCACAAAAGATGGAAGTTGGTCACCTTCGAACCATTTGAAGGCATATATGTTGTCCTGGTCAATCAAACCATACTCCAATGGGTCTAAAGTTGTGGGTTGCTTTTTGTAAGCATTTCTCCAAATAGAAAAAATATAGTGGGCCATGGTATAGTGGATTCCATGATTCCATTCATTTACTGGAACTAGACATTAAAGGAATTACATGTTAATTTATTTATATAGTTCACCTACTGGAAAAAAATATATGCATAGCTGTATCTATAAATACAAGGACGTAGAAAGTCTGCTGATGTAGGAGTTTACATAGCCGGATACGACATTCAGATCCTTAAAAAAGTCTGTGTAGTTCTCAGTAAAATTCCACTGTCTTACTATCCTTTATTCCATTACAAAAAATGTATCTTTAATGACACTATTTTCTTTGCCTGTTCAGGTGAACTTTGAAACTAAAATAAGTTTGACACTCCATCCAATTCAAAAGAGACTTTTTGTCGGAAACGCTTTCAAGCGAATTCTGCGTGAATTCTTTTATTTTGTTCATTTAGTGTTTCTTCAGTTACAGACATGTATTAAAAGTGACTTATTAAACATTTAGTATCTGTGAAGGTGCTTAAGTAGAGGAAAATAAAACAAAATCACCGTTTGTGGCTTCTCGGGATCCTTCAAAAACTCCACTGAAAAAGTCTCAGTAAATGACCATCATTGTACTGAGATTACATTTCATCCCATATCATCTCATCTCATTTCATTTAATTTCATGCTAATTGATTAAGTTTCCTAGGTTTTTTATTATTCATAAACTGTTAATAATTAAAGCTTTGTTTCATTTTCCCACATTTGAGCACTTTCATCGATACTAAACAGTTAATAAACAACCGTTATTACACATTTAAACCCGAAGAAACATTAAATAGACAAAATAAAACAAATCACACAACTTCACTTCACGCGTTCCCGCCAAAAAGTAATAAATTATGATTGATACTTTTTCTGATACTTTTTCATGACTGATACTTTTTCTGTGGACTTTTTGGAGGATCCCAAGAAGTTATTATGCGTCCAGCGACTTTGCTTCATTTTTCTACATTTGTGCACTTTCAAAGATATTAAACAGTTAATAAACCACCGTTATTATATATTTATACCTGAAGAAACACTAAATAGACAAAATAAAACAATTCACACATAACTTTGCTCTTCGCGTTCCCGCCAAATAAAGAGATTTGACCTAAAAATCTTAGTTACCAGGTCATAAAATCCCTTAAAAAAAAAGGTAAAGGACATAGATTATACACTTGTAAAGGAAAAGGGAAATGGTATGTAAAGGAAAAATAATGAATAATATCAAATATTATGTAAGTGCATTACCTATCTATGGTGAATAATGTATGTATGTAAATTCACAACAGAAAACGAAAATAATAAGGTACAGTACCATTGATGATTGAAGTCTGAAGATCTAACTTCGTGCTAACCTGTATTTAATTTTTGAAGGAGAACAACAAACTTTGTGCTTGTGCATCACTGAAATATCGTGATATAAATATATATTAATTGGGTTTTGCATTAAAAACAAAGACGGAATCACAATGCTTTGTTCACATCGAGAAGTGACGCATATCAAATTGAATTACACGAGAATGTGCTTCTTAGTGAATTGTTTAAAAAGATTTAAAAGTTCACAAGAATGGCTGAGTCGTCAAAAGGCTGATCCTTATGTAGAGAAAGCTAAGATATACAACTATAGGTAAGTTTAAGTTGAAACTTATCAACAACCAATCTGTACTTAAATCCTATGTGTAATGTGTTTTCTTTTAATACCATGATAACACTGACAGGTGTGAAGTAACAGCATTAATGATAGATTAAGCTATTTAGAGTCACATTTTCTCTAGTAAATAATTGAAGAAAATGAATAATCATTAATTGTAAACATCAGATGTCGCAGTGCCTTCAAATTATTAGAGATGAATGAAAGAACGAATATATTGAGACCTGGCCTAGCTGTTATTGATCTTGGAGCATGTCCCGGTTCTTGGACGCAAGTTGCGGTTCAGAAAACAAATGCGGATGGTGCAGATCCTAGTAAGCCCAAGGGAACAGTCTTGTCAATTGATAAACTTCAGATTTTTCCTATTCAGGTAATTTAAAATTATTTATGGACCACCCTTATCTACATTTTCATATCATGTTACTTATATTCTTCGAAATAAAACTAAGTAAGAAATTGAATTCCCACTGTACCCAGTACTTCACATAATGACAAGTAATTATAATATATCGACGCTTGAAAGGCAAATGTGACTAAGCGACAATAACTGCTTTGTACATACATGATAGGCAATAACCATATTCGATGCGCAAAAAAATATATTTCTAGGTCTATTAATATCATTTCAATCCTACAGCTAGATTCGTTAAAATATTTTTTTTTTCAGGTATTTCAACTTTAAATTACTCTACTGTAAAGTTCACACATTGTCGCTTAGTCACATTTGCCTTTCAAGCGTCAATATGTTAGTAGTTGTTTCATACAAACTCTTTTTCAACAGGGAGTAACAATACTAAATAACATGGATTTCTCTACAATTGAAGCACATGACAAAGTTGTAGAAGTTTTAAATGGCCAACAAGTTGATCTAGTTCTCTCTGACATGGCTCCCAGTGCAACAGGTGTCCGGGAATTGGATAAAGATAGAATAATTGGTCTCTGTTACATGGCTATCAGATTTGCAGCACTTGTGACAAAAAGAGAAGGAAATTTACTATTCAAAGTGTGGGATGGAAAAGAAGTTCCAATACTAGAAATGGATTTAGCAAGGTTTTATAAGAATATAAAAATATTAAAGCCGATGGCAAGCAGGACTGAATCTTCAGAAAAGTTTATTTTAGCAAAGGGATTTAAGGGGATACAGAGGCCTTTACAAAATGGCAGATGGGGTTGAATAGGTTAAGGAATGTGGTTGTGGCCTTGGCATCACCTATACAAGTGGTCCGCAATGCCTGACTCAAAAGCTACATGCGGTTCTTTGACTGCTTGGCTATGGCTCTTCAATGAAATTATTAGTCTGGGCACGGAGTAATACTTTTGAAATAGTAGAGCACTTAGGCATTTCAAAAATGTTGCCATTGAGAAAACATTTTTGTAATGCAAGGCTATGGAAAATAGCTGTTTGAATCAATTTCAATTGTATATTATCTATATTTGGCCATTTTGGATGATAAGATTTCTGCCCACTGGCCAACACCAATGAGTAGTAGTGACCACTTTACCACCCACCCGATGGTGGGTTACGAGTGCCACAACATTGTGCAATAAAAAAGTTAATAATTGAGATATGATATAAACTGTAACTGTGTAAATAAATAAAATAAGGATAATAAAATAATTTACTTTTATTTTTGCTGTAGCATTTTGAATAGACCATAACAGTAACCAAACATGTAATTGTCACTTGCAATAATAAAATCTTTCATAACTTGAAAGTTACAATTATTTTCTTTAATATTTATAAAGCCATACCAAAAATAAATTTATCAATAGAAATTAGTCCACCATTTGTGCTCTTTTGCAGGTTAATATCGTTTTAAATATCCTAAATTAAAATGAACTATTACATTAACATTAATTTATGTAAACTGCTTTAAATAGAAAATAATGTTCATAAAATTTGTATCTGTATTATTAGGGCACTGTTTGCTTATGAAGCATATTATTTGATAGTTTAATAAAATAAATCTTTTTTTAACAAACAAATGTGGCTATTTATGAGTATTAGGTCGGCAAAAGTATAACTTTAAATAAAGTACTCTGGAATTTAATTTCACTTTAAAGTAATTAACATTACGTCAGTTACTACATACATAAAACTCATAATATTTCAAGAGATTATGGTCTGCAACTGAAATCTTTAACAGGGATAATGAAACTGTAATAATTTTAAAATTATTCTAAATTACAGATATTTTATTAGTGGGAAGTCATTTTTAAAATAAACTTCAATATAACTAGTCAGGTCATAAGTATTGTCACACAGTAAAAACTTTTCTTTTAGAATGCTGGCCACAAAAATGTTTATTGAGTTCGAATTTCGAATTGTTCATGAAAATAAACATGAAAATTATCGTACCATCAAACGATACAATGAAGACTCTAGTGTAGATGACAGGTCAAGAAGTGGTCTGAAGTGGTCGCCCTCGGTCTGTTAGGACTCCAGCAGTGATAAAAGCTGTAAAGGCGCGAATTCAAAGAAATCCCAAACGTAAGCAGAAACTGTTGGCCCTTCAGATGGGGTTAAGCAGAACCACGGTGAAAAGGGTGTTAAATGAAGACTTAGGGCTTCGGGCATATCGAAGAAAAACAGGACATCGTTTGAATGCTCGTCTAATGGACCTGAGACTGAAGAGATGCCGCGCTTTGTTGAAGCGGTACGCAGGAAAAAAAAATCAGGAAATTCTTTTTTCGGATGAAAAATTTTTTACCGTAGAAGAGAGCTACAACAAACAAAATGATAAGGTGTACGCACACAGTAGTGAAGAAGCGAGCAACCGTATTCCGCGTGTCCAACGAGGTTATTTTCCATCCTCGCTCATGGTATGGTTGGGAGTTTCTTATTGGGGCTTAACAGAGGTACATTTTTGTGAGAAAGGTGTAAAAACGAATGCAGTTGTGTATCAAAATACAGTTCTGACGAACCTTGTGGAACCTGTTTCTCATACCATGTTCAATAACAGGCACTGGGTATTCCAACAAGATTCGGCGCCAGCTCATAGAGCGAAGAGCACACAAGACTGGCTGGCGGCGCGTGAAATCGACTTCATCCGGCACGAAGACTGGCCCTCCTCCAGTCCAGATTTGAATCCGTTAGATTACAAGATATGGCAACACTTGGAGGAAAAGGCGTGCTCAAAGCCTCATCCCAATTGGAGTCACTCAAGACATCCTTGATTAAGGCAGCCGCCGATATTGACATGGACCTCGTTCGTGCTGCGATAGACGACTGGCCGCGCAGATTGAAGGCCTGTTCAAAATCACGGAGGTCATTTTGAATAAACTTTAGTGTCATAAGAATCTATGTTTTGCTAAGTTCATTTTGGTATATGAATGGTTACATAATGAATAAACTTGTTTCAATTATTTTACATTAAACATGTGACAGAATTTATGACCTGACTAGGTATGTTGACTTTGGAAATAAATAAAAAATAGTTCGACTTTTTTTTAATGAAATTCAATTAGTATCCAATTTAATGTTAATAAAAGTTCTCTATGACTCAAATAATTTCAATTTGCAATCATCCCTGTTTTAACATATTTGTATATTATTTTATTTTCTAAAATGCTAGATTTTCAACCTCTGAAAATTGGTGTTATATAAAAGCACGAATTAGACGAATTGCGATCGCGTTCCAGTTGAGAGTTTATTGAGTTGTGCGGCAGAAAGCAGGCTCGAGTGTGCAGCATGATCGAGTAACAATAGGCGTTCTCCACGCTCGTCGCTGTTGGCCAGATTAGATCGAGCACATCGCCCGCTGCCCGTTTCTAACGCGAAGCTGCTCACTGCGCAAATCGCATAGATGAAGGTCAGCACAAACAGAGCGCAACCAAAATCTGAAAAATAAATTATGTGCTGAAAACAAACTTTCAAAAAACAAGAAGAATAAAGTAAAAAAAAAGAAATGCCCGTAGGTAATTTTCTTATGATAGCTTAAAAATTAAACGTTAGTATAATCAGTAGCTATTTTCGGGTTCTCGCATCGAACGGTCTTTTTCTGTTTTTGGCTCTAGTCCATGAAAATGGAAGTCCCAGTATTTCTGGACCATGGTTGGTAAATGTAAAAATCTAAATTTAAAATTTTATGCGATTTACATTCAATTCAAAAGAAATCCCAAAAAAAAAGAATCAAATGGCGTGGAATGATCCGGAATAAACTTGTTGCGATTATTGAGGAAACCGAAGCAAGAAGAAGAACATTCAATTCCTAGCCAGGCTTCCTCCTGTGTTACGACAACGTAATTTTGTTACTTGCGGCTTTCCTACTGTAAACCCGGTGGAAATCTAGAAACTAGCAGTACTACGAACTCGAACTCACGATCGTATGCCGCAGTCATAGGTATATACCGGTAAAGTTATTGTTTCGGTGGTTAAGATGCCTATCGCGAAAACCTGGAACATTTTACGATCGCAGACTATTTTACACTTAATTGCTGTTTATACCAGGATCTCTTGCGTCATAAGGAAAGACATCAGTTGCCAAAACTACCGTTACGCGAAAACTTGTTAAATTATTATATAAGGTCAACTTTGCAATTGGTATTATTTTTTCCTTGGCGTTATCGTTTCAGCTTTGTGAACTTTTCTAATAAACCCAGTACCTATTGACTAAAGAGACAAAGCTCAAAAGTTTTGAAGTCGTCGTGGCCTTAAGGACAAGACGTCCGGTGCATTCATATCTTGCGATGCAACGGTGTTCGAATCCCGCAGGCAGGTACCAATTTTTCTAATGAAATACGTACTTAACAAATGTTCACGATTGACTTCCACGGTGAAGGAATAACATCGTGGGTACGTAATAAAAATCAAACCCGCAAAATTATAATTTGCGTAATTAACTATTGGTGGTAGGTACCACCACCCTGCCGCCTATTTCTGCCGTGAAGCAGTAATGCGTTTCGGATTGAAGGGTGGGGCAACGGTTATACTTTAAAAACTGAGATGATAGAACTATATCTCAAGGTAGGTGGCGGCATTTGGAGATGTCTATGGGCTCCGGTAACCACTTCACACCAGGTGAGCCGCGAGCTTATCCACCCATCTAAGCAATAAAAAAAATTGCGAATTTCATAGCCCAAAGTTAAACAGCTAGTAATTCTTAATTTATTTATTACGTCAATGGATGAACTCTTCACGGACCTCGTGGTATTAAGTGATGACGGGAAGCCCTACAGATTCCAAAACAGATGCAGGCACCAATCTTGTTAAGGTATAGTGGCTATCCCACCCTTTAAACCGTAGCAGCAGGAATTTATACCTGCTTCGCGACAATCGTTCGTGAACATGTGTAAGTACGTATTTCTCTAGAAAAACTGGTCCTACCTGGTCCTAATCTACCTGCACACGGGATTTGAGCACTGGTATAGTCGTATCGCTTGGTACAAGTACACAGACCGTCTTCTCACTTGACTCTGTGTCAATGGATCTACTATCACAGGCAACATTACAAGCTATGTAAATTCAGACTATCAGTCCTGTCGATTGCCGAATTAGAAAAAAGCGAAGGGCAGTGAAAAGTTTCGCTCACCTAAAACCTTCAAGTTTTAAGATTTTATATTTCTGATATTTGAGTGTGTTTATACTTATAATGGATTAATTATTTATGATCTATACATAGTAAAACGTGAATAATATTTCGAAAACGTTAAGAGCACTTACGGTAAAAGTTATGACTTCCAAACAAGTTAACAATACAAGGGTATCCATCCCCTACTACTATGGCAACGATCAGCAACACGACTCCGACACAAGCCGCCATTATCCAGGGCAGAACATACTCGCGTTTATACTTAACTGCGCCATGCAGCAGTGAGATACAACACATTAGGTATATCGAGGTCAAGATGGTGCTTGTATACAGGAATATCACTGTAACTGAAACATAAAAAGAATAATATCAATGTTTTTATATCAATGTTATTAAATTACACCAGTTTGGTCACTTGTAACTAAACATAAAGCCATTAGTTTCATAATACAAAGGCGCATAGAACCTCTAGCTAGGTTATCATGGTACTAATGAATTACCTACCAATAAAATAAAAAAGGTACTTTAAGAACAAATATAGTTGATCGACGAACATGGAAATAGGTACGTAACGGAAAAACGGTCTTCTTGTATATTTTACGTGTATTTTCTTTTCTAACTTTTGCTTAAAACATACCTGAAGCAAGATGCTGAGCTTTCGCAAAACGCCGCTGATTGTTTCTGCTTGTAACTTCGCCTTCATGAAAAGTGAGCTTATCGCCGTAAGCTACTTCATAAAATCCTCGCCTTTCTGCATCATCTTCCATGTCGTTGTGTAGCATGTTTAACATCTCTCCAACGTGAGATATGCCAACCAATAAGATTATCAAAATAAACGAAGAAAGCGCCTGCAATATGCAAATCTCCTTTAGAACTTGGTTTAAACAATATTTAATGAAATTATGGAAGTACTTTATACTTACAATCTGATGGACGGCAATCAGAATTGTACCTTGGCGCAAATTAAAAACGTACAAAAAATTATTAAGGCGTATCATCATCTTATGCGAGAGTTTACATTTCTTTGTTCTATCAAACATTTGGTTGGTTTATGTCGTTAGGGAATCGCCAGCAAAGATAACGACCATTGTTTGCACATGGCCCGAACGAAATGAACTCCGTAGACGACGCGCATGTTAAGTTCTATCGATTTATGTTTATATAAGACGTGCGTAACGCGCAAGTTGTTTCTCGCGAAATTCGTAACTTTTTTTACCATTTTCAATTTTGCTCCTCGTAAGACATGAATTCAAATGATGTACTAGCACATCTTTGTATATAAAAAGCAGACAGGCCTTTGTGGTCGTATTGGTGCACACCTCTTATCATCATCAGCAAAATTATGAAAAACGGATAGGTCATACCTTTAGGACTACCTTTAATAACTAGTTCCTCTGTAAGGAAAAGGACAAGTTAAGCGCAGCGCTAAGTAGGTAGTAGACGGGAATTAGGAGAAAAATTGGTTCCGTTTATTTAATCACACCCGCACGATTAGTTTTTTTTTATTGCTTAAAAGGGTGGACATGCTCACAGCCCACCTGGTGTTAAGTGTTTACTGGCGCCCATAGACATCTACAACGTAAATGCGCCACCCACCTTGAAATGTAAGTTCTAAGGTCTCAGTATAGTTACAACGGCTGCCCCACCCTTCAAACCGAAACACATTACTGTTTCACGGCAGAAATAGGCAGGGTGGTGGTACCTACCCGTCCGGACTTACAAGAGGTCCTACCACCAGTAATTACGCAAATGAAAATTTTGCGGGTTTGACTTTTATTACACGATGTTATTCCTTCACCGTGGAAGTCAATCGTCAACATTTGTTACGTACCTACGTATTTGATTAGAAAAATTGGTACCCACCTGCGGGATTCGAACACCGGTGCATCGCTAGATGCGAATGCACCGGACGTCTTATCCTTTAGGCCACGACGACTACAAGATCATCAAGGTATCAGTATCCTTTATCTGTCGCGAAAAGATTACGCGTCCCGGATTTAAGGGTCCCCTGCCAATCTATATATATAAAAATGAAACCCGTTTTCCGTTGTCACGACATAACATGAAAACGGCTTGACCGATTTGGCTTATTTTTTTTTTTGTAGTTTTCTAATACTCTGTACAAGGTTCTTACGGAAACAAATATTAAGAAAATCTCTCAGAAATATTGAAAGATATACATTTAATTTTGCATATTTATTTGTGAACTATTCCACGCGGACGAAGTCGTGGGCAAAAGCTAGTATAATATAAATTATACTACCGTGCAACTAAGACTTCGACTGTCGTCTCAACGTGGTGGTGTAGCCGTGAAGGCTGTGACAACTAGGTATATATCAGATGGACCGTTAACTATTCCGTTCAACAAGAGCATTACAAAAATACAACATCAAGCACTAGATGAATGCTGTGGCTCTAGATATAGGAGCATGTCAGCAGACTGTGCACAACAGACCAATATTAGACTTAGTTCGAGTATTTTAACGTTCTCGATAGCGTAAAAGTTAACTCAAATTTGTATGGAGTTTATGTGTTTTCCTATGTTTGACGCTAGGGAGCGCTGTTCCAACTGCTTACAAATTTGAATTAATTTTTACACTATTATCGAGAACTTAAAAAACTCGCATTAAGCACACTGACCTATGTGAAAAAGTTGAAATAATGGGCAAAGGACTACCCATGGCACGCATACAAAACCCTAGGAAGGAATGTCAGTGTAAGCTCAGTGCTTCCAAAAAATCAAGACAAATGGGAATACATACTTATTTTATAACTGTAAAAGTGTGTTTGTTTGTTCTACTTTCACGTCGAAACGAAGCAATGGTATGACTTTTTTCAAATGATATTAGGTCAACTCATCTCATTCGCAAGGGAAAACCATGTGTTTAGAAAACTTAAGTGAATTCGTCCGTTTAGCTTTAAAGGTAAGCACCGATTTGTGTCCAAATCAGAGTGCGTTGGGTCCGCAGATTCCGAGACAACAGACATATTCAGGTATGCTTTTATTCTTTGGGTGTTCATGTGTGTATAAATATTTTATAGATGCTCACGAATTGTGTAATATTAATCGCGATAAACAACCCATTGAGACTTTTCCTTGGCCACGTGAGTGAAGCCGCGGGCAGCAGCCATTTATCGATAAACCAAAAAGCCCTCTATAAACAACGAAATCGCAGTACCTTCTTATTCTAAGCACTTAAACAGCGAATTATTTATAAATTAGTTTTATTTCACAACTTAAATTAGGGTGTATAATAGTTATAAAGTTATGACTGTATTCACCTAACCCAAACTTTTAGCTGGCATTAGTGTATTTGGATTATGTAACCTAGAAACTAAAACTATCACATGAAAAATAAAAGTAGCTTTAATAGAATATGTACAGTACATTTTTTAGTTTAAACAAAAAAAATTCAACAATGTATTAAAATTTATTATTTTTGTTAGATAGTTTTATTACACAACTGTGTTAAATGTGTCTATGAACGTAGGTATGGAGTTCAGTCTTCATCGTCTTCTCGACAGTTTATTTGAAATTTTGGCGTATTACTCCGGCCGCGTATTATACGAAGTTTCTGTCAGAAAACTAGCCGGCGCGTCTGAAGCGCGTACAGGTTCACTTAAGGTCAAATCGAAAGATGAAGATTTTACGATATTATTTTTTAAAATAATTTATGATTTTCAGAGTTATTATGTCATAATAATTTAAGGGAGTCTATAGAGATTTCACAAATAAAAAATCACTAATCAACAATTAACATTTATCCGTTATTTAATAATCAAATCCTATTTTTAGGCAAAGGTATCTTACGGGGTATGGAGGAACTATTTTCGAAATGAAAATAACTGATGATATATTTTGTAATTCATGCCACAGGAACAACAAAAATAATAATTTAAATGTAACGTATTATAAAATTAAAAATTACTGTGCAGGGTTAACAATATAGTCATGCGAATTCATTTGTTCATCCTCGAGTTTTGTTTGTTTTAATACAAAGATTAACAAACATTGAAAATACTATAATGATGAGTTACTTATTGTAACTTTGACTCTGAGACAAATTCGAATTATTTAGCTGCCTAAATATGCTTTTACTTTTATATTTTAAAATGAAAATCTATATTATTATTCGGAGGCAATTAATATAAAATATGAGTTCTGGGATTTAATAACCAAAATCAGTTAATACAGTGGAGAATATACACATTTACGAAACACGTTTTGGAAGTTGAATATCTGGTTTTGAACATTACCAGTTGGCAACACTGGCTTAATCGCTACTATTAACGTCTGGATAATGTGAAGGCTTGCGGAAGGTAATGTTTTAATAAAATTATTCTGGTGAACTTCTTATAATGTGCGGCCGAGCATAAAACCAATACAATAATTTCCATGACTATCCTGTATAATGATTCGTCAATAATGATGTAAAATGTTCAATAATTTTGAAAATATGAGACCCAAGCTTTAGGCTGTAAAGAAAAGCATAGTATGTTTAAAACCAATGAAGCGAGCTTTTGAATAAAACCGTTACAATTGTTTTTATTTTTTTAAATAAACAAAGAATATTATATTCTACGAACAAACTGCTTTTCAGTCACATTTATTGATCAATTCATACTTGTTAGACTGGTCATAGGACATATCAATGCCACATTTATTGCTAGGGACGGAATTAACCAAATTATTATTGATCGACACATATTCAACACGCAAGTACAAAAATATATAAAGATGCGTATTTCATTGATGAAATTGATCATTTAAATGTCATCACATGGTTAAACATACACAACCATTTGGATAAAAAATCAGACATGCAGTGCAACACAGGCACAATAATAATATCTTAAACAATAATTTACTTAAATAATACATTTCTGAAAATAGCCAATATCATATAACAAAGATACTACAGTTTTAGAGAAAAAATTTGGTATGAAATTATAATTTTTCGAAATATGAAACTACGCCATTGTTAAATTATTTACATATACCGTGAACTTACATTTAACTTTATTTGTTAGTGGACTTGTACAATTGCCAAATACAAAAACACGTGAATATTAGTTTTTTTTTTACAAAGTCTTATTAATATATGAATATAATAAATGAATATAAACCATCACCGTTATGTGAATACACGAATAAATAAGTTATTAATTTACTATCGGTGCATGCAAAACTAGAATCTTACACTTAACGTGCCAAAACATTAAATGGCACATCGTTTGTAATCGACACCAAGCATTAAACGGGTAAATAATTAACATAACTCTTCAGTTCGCGAGCACTCATTAAGTTTTTTTAGTATTTAAAATTCTTACAATTTAGGATGGATATAAACTTTAACTTTACTTTATTGCGGTTGACCTTGCTCTTTGTTACAAAAATGAAAAATGCTACGATTGAATTATTTATATCAAGTTGATAGTCTTTAAATTGATTCTCACTTCCTTTTTCTTAGAGAAACTAGAGAGTTGATATTGAAGCGTATCAAGGTGCTCTGTGTTTGAGAAAATGAAAATAATCATACATAATCCACCCCAAAAAATACAGACACAACGCTGTAATGTTTACATTCATATTAATAATTAAATAACACTATTCACATAATCAGTTTAAGTAACAATCTCTTAATTCTAATTATAATCTAATTACAAATCCGTTGTCAGTTTACAGCCCGTGTTGCGTTAGGATTTTGTCGTCTATTGACATCATCGTTTCAACTATATTTAATAAGCACACATTCATATCGACGCTTGAAAGGCAAACGTGACTAAGCGACAATGCGTGAACTTTACAGTAGACTAATTTAAAGTTAACCTGAAAACAAAATTTATTTTAACGAATCTAGCTAGTAGCTGTAGGATTGAAATGATTTTAATAGACCTAGAAATATATTTTTTTTGCGCATCGAATATGGTTATTGCCTATCATTTATGTACAAAGCAGTTATTGTCGCTTAGTCATGTCTGCCTTTCAAGCGTCGATATGCAACTCTTACATATTTTATGGTATAGTCCATTATACTTATTTATAACATTATTTGGCAGTTTTAATTCTAAATGTTTATCCATGTTTGTTTATCATCGAAAATGTGGGCAGTCTTTATTTACATTAAAATATATGGACATTAGAGCTTATGAATATAACGCGCACACTCACACTAAAAACTATTGGCGCAAAATTATGTAACAAAAGTATTTAGTATAAAAGTTGTTTTGATCGATAGGGTCAATACATATCTGCGACACCGGTCAAATAGTGATAACTCCGAAATACTAAATGTTCAATAGGAATAATTAAATTTATTAAATCTTAAAAAATCAAATTAGAACCTCAAGGTTTATAATTTGTCCCGAAATAAATTTGCATTATTATAGATACCATCGTCAGACCTTCGACTGAATAACATTTGTGAGAAATAAATTTCTATATAAACATTTTCTATTTTGTATTTAGCACTGTTTGCCCAGTCATCATTTCTCATAACTTGACAGTTTTGTTGATTTCATACCGCAATCTCACACAAATCACGAAACGATATGCGCGATGACTGCTAATACCTTAATTCGAATGGCGTTCAAAGAATATCATGACACACCGTCAATACGTGCAAAGTGTGAGTGCGACATACCAGGGCGGGGGGTTGGGGGGGTGTATTTTCAGGCAATCGTACATGAGTTACGACCGGTGCAGTTGAGTCTCGTATGATGCGTGTGTTTGGTCGTGCGGGCTCGGTGCCGGCTCGGGGCGGCCGATATCGCGTACGACTTGAGATGGGACTTCAGGGCGCTCGGTAATGGAAGCCTTTCGAGACCGTACACGGATGTCCGCGCTACTATTGCACGACAGCACAGCTCTTGTAGACTGAGTACTGAAACATTTGAAATTTATTACTTTTTACTGGTGGTAGGACCTCTTGTGAGTCCGCGCAGGTAGGTACCATAGGTACCACCACCCTGCCTATTTCTGCCGTGAAGCAGTTATGCGTTTCGGTTTGAAGGGTAGGGTAGCTATTGTAACTATACTTGAGACCTTAGAACTTATATCTCAAGGTGGGTGGCACATTTACGTTGTACATGTCTATGGGCCAGTAACCACTTCACACCAGGTGGGCTGTGAGCTCGTCCACCCATATAAGCAATAAAAATAAAAAAATTAACATGAATACCAATCAATTTAGAACACAAGAAACTATGATATTTTTTGTTATAATAGGATAAGGATCCTAGAAAGTGTGAAAGAAAAACATTGGGCCCACTGTTTTATAATAATAATAACGGTAAACAAATCACGCACGTTGATCCGGCTCTAAATTATGATTTCCTGTATTATGGACACCAGAGACTGACAAACATATATACATTTAAATATTCACATATATAGATAACAAGCACCCAGACAAAAAGCAAATAAACTTGTTCATCACACAAATATTTGCCTGATGTGGGAATCGAACCCACGACCCTCGCCGAAACAGTCAGAAGCGCTAATTCCTGCACCACAGAGTCAGTCAATAGTCAGTTAACAGATAAAGTAGTTTTCTTAAATATTGAAGCCCTTTTTTTAAAGATCTATATTTGATATTAGAATTATATGAATATTTCTTGTATAGATTAATCTAGCAATTATAACTTAACAACTTTCATAATTAAAACGAAATACATGTGTTTTGTTGTCATTTAATTATAATTATTTGTATTTATGTACTCTACTTTTTTTTACTCTCCATTGCACTAACCTTTATTACTCCTCCAGAGTCTCTCCATGCCGTTTCTGTGAAGGGCCATCCGTGAGAGTTCACAAAAACTCTCCCTGATGTTGAAGTCGCACAACGGACTCACTTCGAAGAAAGCCATGTGATTCTTTGCAGCATACATTTCAGCATCCCGTTCTTGTACTTGCCGTTTGAAAGCGAGGTGTAACCTGTTTCCTACCAGAACTTTTGGGACACCGGGTGCATGCTGAAAACGTAATAAACATTTAGAATAAACTTTTTACACTTAACAATACGACCAAGATCACGATCAAGAAACAACATCAGTAATATGTTTTACTATCTCTGCTTTAATTATTTCTCAACATCAAAACCGTAAAGTCTATAAATTTGTAAATAAAATATTTCAAGTTGTAATTTTTTTAATGATTACTATTGTAAACATTTTTAGAACGGTCTTTGCAGTAGATACTTGACCCAACCTTTGCTTTGAATGTCAAAGTTTCGTTTCTTAGATAAAGCGTCACTTCTTATTGACAATAGGCGAACTTCAGCTTGTGTGTGTGTGTATATTTGATGTATGTCACGTTTTACTTTTCGTACACATTGTTATTGTAAATAAGTAATGAGTCTGCTACAAGGAATATCTAATACTGGCGTGTCAGACAAAGCAGGAGAAAAATATTCCATATCTCAAAATATTCTTCCGAACGACTTTTTTCAGCGAATAAGCATTTATTCTTAGTTTAGGAAATGAATACATTTTTATAAGTAAATAAGTCTGCTACAAGGAATATAATAATACTGGCGTGTCAGACAAAGCAATATAGGAGAAAAATATTCCATATCTCAAAATATTCTTCCAAAAGACTTTTTCAACCAATAGATATTTATTCTTAGTTTAGGAAATGAATATTGTTATCAGTGTAGGTTGGGAGTACACTATTCTCTTTTGGTTACTGAAGAGATATTGAAAAATATGAATACATCATAATAGAGAAAAAATTGTATTTATTGTTTTTACTACTAATTTTGTATATTTATGTTTTTTGTAAGTATGTAACTGTTTTAAAAAATCAATAAAAATTGCTTCTTAACTCGCAATATCTTGAAAAAAATAGAAATTATTTCTGATCAAAGCGAACAATAAAGTATCAAATCAACAGTTTAAACAAAAATACTTTACCTTTTCAACTTCTTCAAGCCACCTGTCAATACTATCAAAAGACCATTTATTTGTGATGTCATATACTAGCAGAATACCTTGGGCCCCACGTGAGTATGACCGAATTATAGTGCAAAACCTTCCCTGTCCTGAGGTATCCCATAGCTGAAGCTTAACTCTCTTTCCATCCAAAAGTATTGTTGTGGTCTTGTATCCTAAAATAATTAATAAACAAATTTTGACATTCATTGTAACTTTTATGAAAAGTGGCTTTAACAATCATAAGCTGCAAGTTCATCACGTTTTATTTTCAAATAAAATTGTTATTAAGTCTAATAATTAACTTGTGTAACATTAATTAGCATTTGTAGTTAACACTTAAGAATTTAGTTATTTTGCATGTTGCAACCTAAGTTGGGTGGGTTATAGTAATGTGATAATTTGATGAATTTTGTGTGAAGCATTGTTTGCCACTATGAGGACTATTATGCAAATGGTAAGATTTTTTACTTAGTTGAAGGATGTATATAGGCCTTTCCAGTTTCGCCAGAGCAGGTAGACAAGCACAGGCTCAACTAAGAGCAGTGAGATTTGCTAACAGATGCCCGAATGCCTCTGTAGGAGGCCTATCAGCTCAAGAGTAGGTGCATCACGAATGCATTTACTAGCAGATCTGAATCGTGAACTGCTATGAAGGTCAACCGAGAAACTCAGCAAGCTGATGTATGGGTTAGGTTTCACAGGTACGGTTACCAGCATCCTTATGCCTGCTTCTAATGCTAGAGCCGCAGGCGTCTAATGACAATATCTGTGAATTGGATGGATCCGTAAGGAAAGAAATAATTCTGTATTGCCATCTATCATAGATATTAGCACATTTTTTAATGCTCACCACTACCGCTGCAAAAGGGTGAATCTGCAGAGCCATCCTCTAAATCTTGAAGGATCTCTTGTTTTCCAACATCAGAATCACCAACTAGTAGCACTTTTAAAAGGTAGTCATATGATTTAGGAGCTGCTGGTGGTCGACCTTAAACAAACACGAGAATATATTCTTCTCTAACTACAACTACGTACATATCTAGTCATGTATTTTTACATGACAATACCAACTAATACAAAATGTATTTAAACTAGATCTAATTTACATTTTAATGAATATTAAATTATCTTTTTGTAGAATGTTAATTTATATTTTAGTTCAGTAACAAACATCTACTAGTTCTAATTTTTTAATTTTAAGCTTATCAACTACAATTACTGCTTTAATTTATGACTATTTTCTATCTTCTAATAAGGTCAATGACTTAGGTATCTATCTATTGTTTTCCATGATATTCAGGTATAAAATGTATAGTTTTCTAGCATTTCTGTTTATTATATTAGTCAATACCAATATGTATATGCCAAGATATCACACAGTTTACAATTTTCTTCTTTCTTTCAGTAGTACAGGTATTTGCATTAAGTAGTTATCATTAAATGAGCATATTTGTGAACAAGTCACTAAATATTACGCCACATTGACAAGAACAAGTGTGTTCTCGCAAGTACATCTAGGTTAACCTACAACACACTATGAGCAATTGTGATTGGACTCATGACACTAGAACAAATAGTAAGGAATGAAGTGTTTTAGAGCTTGATGCTTATTTAGTATAATATTATTGGTAACATGAAAATCCATAATAATCATATTTGTCAATTATTAAGAATATTAAAAAGTACTTCACAAAATATACAGATGTTAAAGAATAAGACCTTAGTAATCCTTGATCAGAAGAAATTTTCGTAATATTACCCCAGCCATCAGCTTAGGCTAAGTAATAAGCATGCCGCTAAGCCATAACTATACAGCATAATAAGTCTTTTAAAGTTGTGTAATACACAATCTCAAAAACAAACTAATATAATGTGTTAAGAGCTGTCTGATAATATTCAAGTGAAGATACATCAGTATGAGGCCATTCTGCCTAATCACATTTTAATCATATCAATGCAGCTTATTTTCTCAGTGGCGTTTCAAACATGAAATCGTATAGTAAACCCACCTGTTCTCTGGTGATGGGAGCGAGGCAAAGTCGTGCTGCCGTTTTGCACTACTTGCCCATTTATTGTTTGCTGCGGCACCGCAGCAGATCCAGAAGCAGGAAACATCGTCATTGTGTAAACAATAACGCTCGCCTAATCCCCAGGTGATGTTTATCAAGCGCATATGTGCACATAATATTGATGAAATGTCAGTGTTCTTGTAATTTTATGTAGCTTTAATTGATTATATTCCACTTAGAAACAGGTCATTTATTTTGACAGTATTCAAAACAAGTTTTATAGCCAACGAACGATAATAATACATACTTTTCTTCGATCTGCCAACCAAAATAACATACGTTCACAGCTACAAGGTCGCTAATTTTAACATTTTAAGAGTTAAAAAACAAACATGTCCGTCAGAAACACCTACAAACACTGTCACTGAATATTAAAGTCATACTCAATTAAGCTTTTAAGTAAGTTTGTTAACATTTTAAGATCGAAAAACAATGCGAATAGGAACAAAATAAACGACACTGAACACAATTTGCGAACTTTTGTTCATTTTTGCTTCAACTTCTAGATCATAGACGTCGTAGTCATACAGATTAAAAATAAATAAAATTAATGAAATGTAGAGGGAAGATTTCGCGTTTTTTTTGCGTGGATGGATCAACGAGCTCATGTCCCACGCCAGGAGTGAAATTATGTGAACTGTTTCATTAATTTAGTGTTTGTTGGAGTTTGTATATTAAATGTAATGGCAGGCAACACTTGACACTTGATTAGATTTCGAATATTGGAATTATTTTAAATGTTTAAAAAACAGATCATTGTATTCTCGTAAGAAAATGTCAGAACTTCTCATCTAGACACGGCAAGAGAAACATGAAATAGTTTTATAAAAAATATAAAGATAATAATTGTATAATGGTGTAAAAGTGTTCAAGCTATCTGTAATATAATTATAATGAAGCAGTTGTGTTTTTAAATAGCCCCTCATCACCTAAAGAACCCAATCCCTCAAATTTAACCGGCCAACAGTGTTTCTTCAGTAATGGTGATTTACTGAATAGTAGTGAATCGTATCTGTGTATAGAAAGTGTCTACTCGAAGTTTTCTAAAAAATTCTCTGCAATCTCAATAAAAAACAACCATTTTACTGAGACTTCCACACCATCTCTTCGCGTTTGATTAAAATCTCAAATGAACCAACTTGACCTCACGTTTCCCGTATAATGTATCGTTTCATATTATTTTTTATTTAGCAGAAAATTTAAAGAAAAAGGATTTTGGTATGATGTCCTCGCCTTTCTTGTTGAAAAATGAAATTATTGCAACCTAATACTCTATCGCGAAAAGGAAAATCTATGTCAAACTTATAACACTTAATTATTAATATCACGGGATATCAAAAAGATAGATGCCTTTGAAATGTGGGTATGACGGAGGATGCTACGAATACCGTGGACTGCCATGAGAACAAACGAGTCCATTTTAAGGCAGCTAAACAGCCGAAAAAAGCTCTCTTCCATCTGCCGGAAACGTATTATGAGCTTCTTCGGACCCATCATGCGGTCTCCCAGACATGAATTACGAGATTATACTAGAAGATATTAGAAGCTCATAAAGTAACTAATATATTAATCTATGGTATTTTCTATGATCTATGTGGCATAGATATCTTTAATAGAGGTACGGTACACTTGACAGTTGACACTTAATATTTGATAAATTGTGGGATGTTTATTTCAAATATGTTTGTTTATTAATTTAAGTGATTTTAATTAAACACTAATTTAAACATAGGTTAAACAGATATGTAGTTTAAATTTAATATTAAGGGGATATAAATTTTACTGTAACATTCCCAGAATATTCAGAGTAATTTTCTCTGCTGCAGGCATACACATTTATAGGTTCAATATCAAGATTTTATCTCTTTGTTATGAAAATAATATAACGTTTATAAAAAATATGTTACAATGCCTTGAAAAGCTAAATAGCAGATTGAATAGAACACTTTGTTTTTTAGTAAACAAACAGATATTTGTAAACAAATATTCTACTATGAAATATTTAAATGTAGCAGAGAAAAATGATGCAGCTAAAAATATTGCATTACATCTATCCAAAGGAACATCAACTAGGGTATGTGTGCACTTCGTGCTATCTTTTGGTTAGTCTTGCTAAGCTATCGTACTCACAAATTATGTGCTATATATTATTTACCACTCCTAAGGAGACTTGACAGGCTGCCGGTTGCCAGCGGCCAGGTTTGTCTTTTATAGATGATCCCTAGAAGTGAAATAATCTGTAAGGGACCCAACCAAAAATCTGAACTGACTTCTACAAACCTATGGACTATTTTGTCTATTTTAGTTTCCCTGTATGTCAACCCTAGGCAATACTGTAGGCTAAATCCAGATGTAAAACATGCCATAAAGTAATTCTCATAAAACTTGTTTTTTCTCTCTCATAAAACCTGTTTTTCTTTGGGTTTTTTTTTAGCGTGAAGGACTATCAAAGTACAACAAAATATATCAATTTAAAGCCAATGTAATGGGGCAAGATTGTGAAATGGTGATGACCTCAGTATCAGGACATCTCTTAGCCCTAGAATTTAGTGGAACATACAGAACCTGGCAAACCTGTAGCCCACTATCACTGTTTGAAGCACCTGTTTTCAAATACTGCCCAGAGAATTACCAAAAAATTAAGGTGAGCTTTGTCTTCCTAAAGTAATGTTTTCAATTACAGTAAAAGCTCTTTATTTCCGGGTATTTATTATGTAAATATGCTGCAAATACAGAAACCGTGAATATGGAAAAGCATATTTACAAAAGACATTCACTTGTATACCTACATTATGGAATCCTTTTTATCAATGTGTGTGTACAGATGTACTGATTAGATATGCAAAAGGAGAAATCTTTAGCTGCAAATGTAGGAACCGTGTTTTATTAATTTTATTAATCCGCAACTAGTGAATATGTAAATAAGCAAGCACAAAATTAAATAAGGAGTTTTTACTGTAATTACTTGTATATTATTTACATCTAAAAGGCAAAGAAAAAACAAATAACTACATTTTCTCCTGGGTTTGTCAGCTGTTTTTATTTTATTTAGCTTAGTAACTACTGATGAGTATTAGTATTATGAATATTATTTTGAAAACATTTGTAACACAACAGAAAATGTATCTTGAAGTGTTAGTGATTGATTGCCTTAATGGTGCAGTAGCTAGTAGCCCTGAAGGCTGGGCGGAGGGTCAATGGTTCAATTTCCACACGAGGCAAACATTTGTGACATGCTTAATATTATCTATATATTTAAACATACATATATAAGTATGTATATTAGCCTTCTGTCCATACTACAGGCAATCCTAGTATGGGACCAGATGACTTTGTGTTCTGAGTTATTTTATGTTTATAATTGAATAAAAACTAGTGAAGACAATTGACCCACAATATCATAGCTAAAGGCGACCTTGGAACAAGTATACATCTGATGCACTTCAGACAAGCTCAAATATCTGATGTGACTGATACTTAGGACACAAAGGCATTTCATTTAATTAAGTGTAGCTTTGAGGTGCTTCCCTCATATATGTCTATTAATAATCAATGGTTCAAGATATTTGATTTAAATTTTTCAGTTTCTTATAAATATCAAATAGTTCAACAATATACTGATGTTTAACATTTTCTAATGGAACGATCAATTCTAGCAACAATAATATTTGACTATCACTTCACAGATGACCTTAGAGCGAGAAGTTCGAAGTTGTCAAGGTCTCATAATATGGACAGATTGTGACAGAGAAGGAGAGAACATAGGTTTTGAGATTATTGATGTTTGCAAAGCTGTCAAGACAAATTTGAAAATATATAGAGCAAAATTTTCAGAGATCACATTAGTTTCAGTAAATAGAGCTTTACAAAACTTAGAAGAACCAAACAAGAATACTAGTAATGCAGTAGATGTCAGACAAGAACTTGATTTAAGGATAGGTAGGCATATAAAATATGTTTAATTATTAGACTTAGGAATTATGGTAGCTTTATGGTATTAATTATTTTAGTCTTTTCGATATCAGTCCTACTCTGGCCACTCATTCTTATGTTGATCTTCACACAGTTGTTTGTAGATGGAGATAAATAAAAAAATATATAAATTCTGGCAAATAAAAATATGTTAGGGGTCCTTCGAATACGACCGATGAGATAGACCTGAGTTTCGAATAGTTGTTGCATAAAAAAATCATGACGAATGATTTACCTAATACAAAATATGACTGCACGCACAAGTAACCAAATGAAAATATTATTAAAATAATAAAGCTCTAGATTACCAAAATGTTTTCACTCGTTCATTCATTAATTGAATTACTAAATTGCATTTTTTAAGCTCTATTATCTGAGTGTTAAAGTATAATTTCGTACCAAACAAAAGCTACTTCGCGTTAGCCGGCGATACGATAATCCACTTTATATCATGGCCATCGCCATTTAAACTCCTGACCCGGTTCACAAAGCAGTCAATTGTGGACGCATTAGACAGATCCTTATGAATCCACCTGATCCAGTCTTAATGTTGTCGAACACTTTTTGTTATTGCAATGACAGCAACCATAGCACAGTGTGCTTAGTGCGAGTATTTCGATAGCGTAAAAGTTTTTTTAACGTTTGCCGCTAGGGGCGCTGTTCCAGCTGCATGTTAAAAAAATTGGAGTTAACTTTTACGCTATCGCGAACATTAAATTACTCGTACTAAGCACAGAGGTCATCCCACTTGTCGAATTCATCAAAAAGTTCGACGTGACACTTAGGCCACAAGATCAGCCCATCGAGTTTCTCTTTTCTCAGCGAGTCGCGATTCTGACACGATAGTAGATACACTCGCGAAACAGCTGACTTCGATTTGTTACGCCCACGCATTGTAGAAAAGCTGGAAAGGTCTCTGAGAAACCAGCAATACCTCAAATTACAAAAAAAAACCGTACAAGACACTAGTGACGACGGCACGAGATACTGTGACAATTTTTGTAATTTTGATTCTCCGAGAACAAACAATAAACGTGCCTACAGCTAAAACTGAATTCATTATTGCACCCTGAACAGCGGCTCTTGACCGTATTACTACCAATTCCAACATTAAAGTCCAGTTTTGTTTCATTTGCTGGAATTTTTTGCGGAATATAATGAATGGCTTTTACATATGCAGGTGCGGCATTCACAAGGTTCCAAACATTGAGACTCCAAAAGGTATTCCCCAGTAAACTAACAGACACCATAGTTAGTTATGGTTCTTGTCAATTTCCCACTCTTGGATTTGTGGTGGAACGCTATAGAGCCATAGAAAACTTCATTGTCGAAACGTTTTGGAAATTAAAGGGTAGGTTAATCTACAATAACTATTAAAAACATTTAATTTAAGAAATGAAGTAGGTGATTTATTATTTCGATCGTTAATGATTAAAAAGAAATACTCATTGGAAATCAAACAAAACGAACGCATCTGTGCGTGATACAAAAAAAATTTTTATTTAATGTGGATGTAAAATATCGGTATTAAAGTACAGATAAACAAAACGAACTTTGACCTTATATTAATTACAGAAGTATGTCATCTGCATTTTTAAAAACAAATCCTACCAACAATGTAGCGTACAAAAATATTTTTATTTCGCGTCTCGCAAAATGTAAATTTGCTTAACATAATTTGCGTATCCGATACGTTTCCGTTTTGTATGAACGCGAACGGAACGGTCACTACAGTATATACTACAGTATGCAGTAGGTATAGACACTATAGACAGATATAATAGTAGCTCTGAAAAAAAGAGTATGTACTGCCACCCATCACAACCTCAAGCCTGCCTGCTACAATATCAACCCGCAGTGCATCACCCCTGCCTCAATAGACGGAGATTCAGCCCGGGCAGAGAGGTTTCTCCGAGGCCACTCCGCGCCCCCGCAAGCGGAAGCGACGACCCCCACAGAGAGTATGTACGAGTATACTCAAATAACAGAGTTAGTGTTACCGTCCTGCCTGCAGAGTTGAGCTTCACTTCATACCTTAACTTATCTGGAGTTTACATTAAAGTAGTAGTAACTTTTTTTTAACGATGGGTTATCCATTTACGGATACCCGGTCGAGGGGGTAACGGACCGGGCTATGTCGGACTCCGGCGCCTCCTGAGAGGAAGAAGGGGAGAAGAGAAAGGCCGAGGTCCTTCACCACTCCCAATTTAAGTAGTCGTGACCTGAAGGATAAAAATACGTATCAGACGACGATTTTCCCAATGAATTGCACACTTATCTCATATGAGTTTCATCCCCTCCTGGCTGAGCCTTTGCTCGCCCACCTGTCCTGGTGAAACTGGAAAGGCCTCCGGGCCACCAGTAATACTTCAATCATAAAAATAAAAAAATGAGTTTCATATTCACGAATAGCGTCCACGATGGAGGAATGACGCTGTGTAATAAAAACGAAACAAGCGAAAATATGTAAAATATGTAATTTGCGTAATTACTATACAATTGAGACAGACCTCAAGTCTCAATGTTTACGCCTTCACATTTACCCGAAGTACCCGTAGTAACACCGCGGGATTGTCTGTCTTGAATAACAATTACTAAATGCAATGTTTCTTACAGTAAATCATACTATAGAGAACCTCAGTGTAGAGTTCGCATGGGAACGTTTTCGGTTGTTTGACGAAAGCGCTTGTAAAATATTTCATGATATTTGTACTGAGAATCCTTTGGCGAGAGTACTTGAAGTAAAAACTAAACCTAAGTCTAAATGGCGGCCGTTGCCTTTGGAAACTGTGGTAAGTTAAGTAATTCAGTAGTGGATTTATATTAGGAGCCAGTGGGCGGAGCGGCATTAGGGGGTGTGCACAAAAAATCGTTTTTCTCCGATAACTGAATTTTTTTCGGAACTGCGATCGCATTGAAAATATTGAAAAATACAATAAATATGCACATAGTTTGAACTTATTTATTGGTTTTAGAGCAAAAATACTACATATAAATATTTTTTATGAAACTATTCCTTAGACTTTTATTCAGGCTATGTACGATATAAGGATAAGGACAGTAGTGGCATTTATCATTGTGCCCCAAAGCTGCCCTTAAGTTATTTCGCCTCTGAATATGTTAGCTGCATCTGCATATTTTTCGTGGTAGGAGGTTTTGTGGGTAGGTGATTTGGTGGCTTGTAGGGTGAGACAGTTATTTTAAAATACAATAGTAATTTCGGCTTCATGTCAATATATAGAGCCATTCACATTGGGATATTAAAAGGTAACGGCATAACACATAGTAGACCGTGTACTCGTTCACCGATCAATAAAAAACATTGAGAACAGTAATGATGTACATTTTCATTATGATATTAATTTTTCAGGAATTAGAAAAGCAAGCATCACGTAAATTAAAAATACACGCGAAAGAGACAATGCAACTCGCTGAGAAACTGTACACCCAAGGCTTCATCAGCTACCCTCGTACAGAGACAAATGAGTTTCCGAAAGAGATGAACTTAGCCCAGTTAGTTGGTCAGCAGACCGGTGATCCGAACTGGGGTACATTCGCACAGAAGATATTAGATAACGGTGGGCCAACTCCGAGGCAAGGAAAGAAAAGCGACAAAGCGCATCCGCCTATACATCCAACAAAATATACGAACAGTTAGTGCTTTTTTTAATTTTTTTTTATTGCTTAGATGGGTGGACGATCTCACAGCCCATCTGGTGTTAAGTGGTTACTGGAGCCCATAGACATCTACAACGTAAATGCGCCACCCACCTTGAGATACAAGTTCTAAGGTCTCAGTATAGTTACAACGGCTGCCCCACACTTCAAACCGAAGCGCATTACTGCTTCACGGCAGAAATGGGTTTTTTTTATTGCCTTTGTAGGCAGACGGGCATACGGCCCACCTGATGGTGAGTGGTTACCGTCGCCCATGGACTTCAGCAATGCCAGGGGCAGAGCCAAGCCGCTGCCTACTTATGGGGCGGTGGTACCTACCCGTGCGGACTCACAAGAGGTCCTACCACTACCACTACACATTATATCTATCGCTTGAAATTTTCACTCTAAAATAAAAAGTTTATGAGTCGATAGTTCGACAAAAGGAAATCATTGCTAACGACCTTAAAAAATACGTATGTAAAGTGATATTTTTAGCTATCTTTTTTTTTACTATAACTGAGTTATACGTCAGCTGATATGTGAGGTCAACGCCCTAGTGCAACACTGAGCATCTGGCTTCACTTTAGATTGCGTGCTCGCGAATTATTAACTTCCTAAAAATAAAAGTAATTATGCTTCTCTTACCTGCGGTAAACACAGCGACGTACTATTGCTATGGGAGATATTAGCAAACCCTCTCAAACAGAGCCCCGTGAGCTCGACCCCTAACGAAGGCGACGCGCAATGAATGTTGTTTTGTTCAGCCTATGTCGAAGTATGTGAACGATTATCTCAAACTGCTTTGAAAATTCATACAATGCTTATAAACGTATATAATTATTTTAAAAATATCACTTTCACAATCAACTTATTACTTTATATAATAATACTAGCTGACCCGGCAGACTTCGTAGTGCCTCAATCGATATATAAAAGACCTAAAATTTTGTATAAAATAAACTTAAAACAAACAAAAGGAATTCGTCCGACGGGGGACACATCAAAGGAAAAACCAAATTGCTATTTTTATTTAATTCCGAGGATTTTCATATTTATCTACCTTTTAAACCTTCTCTGAACTTCCACAAATAATTCAAGGCCAAAATTAGCCAAATCCGTCCAGCCGTTCTCGAGTTTTAGCGAGACTAACGAACAGCAATCATTTATATATATATAGATATTTAAAAAAACCGAAATGTGAACATTTCCAAATTTAAAAACGGGTTTTTTGAGGTTAATTTTACTAAAACAATAAGCGTATTCGTATTTATTCTAGATTTATCGGGCAACGAGAAACGCCTTTACGAGTTCATAGTGCGATCGTTCCTTGCGTGCTGTTCCAAGGACGCTCAGGGTCAGGAGACGATCGTTAACATAGATATAGGCAGAGAGAAGTTTTCCGCCAACGGACTCGTGATCACCGAAATAAACTACCTAGAGGTATACATCTACGAGAAGTGGTCGTCTAAAGAAATACACGTCTATCAGGTCTGTATAATTGAATATAGCTTCGTCTTGTTATTAGCATCGAAGTCTAATAGTACATATCGCTATAGATACAGTCCACTGAGTTTCTTGTCTGGAGTGAAGATAGTAACGATTGGTATATTTTATAAAATAACGTTAAATATATTTATGATAATCTCAAAAAAAAAAAGTTTCTTAACATAATATGTAAATCGCTGTTGGTGACGGTTTCTGTATCAAGCCGGTAACGCACATGATCAAATAACAAAGCTTCTCAAGATTTTGCTTGAAATTCCTTGGAATACCAGTAAGCTTTATGCTTTTAATATTTCACAGCAGTCATATGCCATTTTTGCTTCAAAAATATAATCCTGTTTTTTGAATCATCGAAGAAACTGGTTTTTTACTGGTGGTAGGACCTCTTGGGAGTCCGCACGGGTAGGTACCACCGCCCCGCCTATTTCTGCCGCGAAGCAGTAATGCGTTTCGGTTTACAGGGTGGGGTAGCCGTTGTAACTATACTGAGACTTTAGAACTTATATCTCAACGTGGGTGGCGCATTTATGTTGTAGATGTCTATGAGCTCCAGTGACTACTTAACACCAGGTGGGCTATGAGCTCCTCCACCCATCTAAGCAATAAAAAAAATCGTAAATTAATTTTTCACGGTGAATTGTACATTTTTCAGGAAGGTCAAATATTCAGTCCAACCTCAATAGACATCGTATCCGGTACTACTTCACCTCCCAGTTTACTAACAGAAGCTGACCTCATTAGTCTTATGGAAAAACATGGCATTGGTAACTACTATTATAGCTATATTTTTTTAAATTGCATCCATTTTCATTCAAGAATTAATCCATTCCAAGCAATCCATATCAAAAATTAAAAAAAACTTATCCTGACAGCATAAATAGAAAAATCGTAAAATTTTCTTCTTATTTAACTAACATAAAAATGTATGAAATCTAATTTAGATATATTTTCTGAGTTGATCACGTTCTGACGGTGTCATTGGACCACATCTAATAATGTAGCGTCGCGTCACCTTCTAATTAATTTCAAATGGTTACACGTTGGCAAGATAATTTAGAAAATCCATATAAATTCATATTTTCTTTTAATTTTAAATTATTATACAAATAAAATTATAACTTGTAAGATCTTCCATTGTATTAATTATATATTTGTTATTGTTACTTTATTTGTTTCATCGCTTTTGTCGTCATATTATTGTCAGCTATTTATAATAATAAAGTGTAAAATAAATAAGGACTTTCGTGTATTTTGTAAATTGTAAATTGTAAATGATACCATTATAGTGTCAATTCTGTTACTAAAATAATGTTACGCCTGTAAAAGTAACGCCATCTATTGTTAGATAGCGGAAACTCACATCGAAGTTACTCGACTTGCCCAGTATGTTCTCGATAAATCTAGTAGGGATGTAGTATCAACTATAAAAGCGTTGCAGAGATGGCAAGCAGTCAGTTAGCCGGTCATCGTTCAAATTAACCCACAGACACAGCCCACTGAGTTTCTCGCCGGATCTTCTCAGCGGGTCGCGTTTCCGATCCGGTGGCAGATTCTGCGAAGGACGGCTCTTGCCAGGGTTCGTGTTGGCACAGTCGACAGATTTGAGCCCCGTGAGCTCACCTACTAGTTAAGGTTACGCTGAAATAGGCTCTCAAGGCTATCAGCTTAGGTAGGAAAAAAGTCAGTTAATAATCGAAACTACTCGAAGCGAAACAGCGAACGGATCATCTGAAGCGAAGCGGAAGAAGTGAACTGAGAATTTTAAAGTGTTCGTTAAGTGTGTTAAGTGTTAATACAGTTTTAATTTGTACTTCAGTAGAATTGTTATTTATCACGAACCCCAGCGCGTAACAATAAATCGGTTATGTTTTCGAGACTGTACAATGAAATTGACATTACTATGACAGCTTATAGCCTCATAAAAAAATTAATGTCTTTGATTGTTTTTTTTTTTTTTAGGCACTGACGCAACGCACGCTGAGCACATTGAGAAGATAAAAAGCCGTTCGTATGTAGCGTTGGCAGATGAAAAATATTTCGTTCCCGGTGTCTTAGGCATGGGTCTGGTGGAGGGCTACGATGCTATGGGCCTCGAGATGTCGAAGCCCCATCTTCGTGCCCAGTTAGAGTCCGATCTCAAAGAAATTATCGAAGGCAGGAAACAGCCTGAAGCGGTTTTATCTGAACAGGTTTGTCGATATTATTGTTTTTTTTTAAAATCCATATTTGTAAATGAGCGACATTAGTTTTATAGTTTTTATCACCAAATACATTACTTGTACGTATCAATACTATAAGTGTGTCAGATTTATATATATCCTATTGTATCGTGTACGCGGTAGGTTCTTTTCTTCATTTAAGTGTAGAAAAGTGTATTAAAAATATATTGATATCTTAGACAGGGCTGTCCAAACCAAGATCAGGTCTAGGAGGTACTGACTTAAACGATAAAAATACGTATTTGTGTTTAAAAACGCACATTCATGGATAGATATATATTATATAAATAGAGGCATCGCACCTCGACTGAGGAAACAATTTGAGCGAGAAATCCAAGTCTTTGAATTTATTTGATTGAAGGGTCAATAAACAAAAAAATCAATTGTCACTTCAAATAACTTTTATTTTTATTCTTCATCTAAACCACTCACATTACAACCAGTAAATAATAATAAATCGTTATATTAATAATCTAGATAGCAAAATATAAAGAGGTGTACATTAAAGCATCGGCGGAGGCTGAGAAGATAGACAGAGCGCTCGCGGAGAGACTGAACGAGCAGCCGGCGGCGCCGCCTGCGAGCGCGGATACCTTACCCGTGGACATGCCCGCGGGTATTTTTTTTGTTGTTTTTTTATTGCTCAGATTGGTGGACGAGCTCACAGCCTACCTGGTTTTAAGTGGTTACTGGAGCCCATAGACATCTATAACGTAAATGCGCCACCCACCTTGAGATATAGGTTCTAAGGTCTTAAGTATAGTTACAACGGCTGCCCCGCCCTTCAAACCGAAACGCATTACTGCTTCACGGCAGAAATAGGCAGGGTGGTGGTACCTACACGTGGGGACTCACAAGAGATCCTACCACCAGTAAGGGTATGATTGTCAATCACTAAATAAACAAGACTACCCGCAATATTTATAATTAGCGTAATTACTGATGGTAGGACGTATTTCTGCCCTGAAGCAGTAACGCGTTTCCTATTGAAGGGTAGGGCAGCCGTTGTACTGCAAAACACAGATCTTAGAACTCCTATCTCAAAGTGGGTGGCGGAATTTACGTTGTAGACGTCTATGAGCTCCGGTTACAACTTAACACCAGATGGATCGTGATCTCGTCCATCCATCTAAAGAAATAAATAAATAAAAATATAGAATCCTACCCTCATAATAGTTTTTCTCCTAGCTCAACATACACACGTGTACATCTTCTTATTTATCTTCAATCACAAAATACATTCATAAGAAGAATTATGAAGATTTCATAATTTTGTTAAATAAAAATTTATGTAAATTGTTTAATCTTTTACAGCCTTAAAATGTCCGAAATGTGGCACGGACATGATCGTAAGACAGAAAAAGAATAATCCAACCGAATATTATATCGGTTGCATGTCATTTCCTAACTGCAAAAATGCAGTTTGGCTACCTAATATAGTTAAGTCATTGCAAGTTTTACCAGACACTTGCACAGAGGTAATTAAGTTAACTACTACTTCACTTGGTTAAGAATAAGCGAGATGTAAACACAAATGTAATTTAATAATGCAACTTCACACATTGAAATACATTTTAAAATTTATGATGCCTTGCTACTTAATACTAGAGATGTGGTCGGATTTATTAGAACAGACCCGAGTATTAGGTATTAGGCTGCACCTAATCCCATTTTGTTAATGTGTATAATCCACCTGTTCCACTTCCACTTAATCTTCGTATTCTTAAAACATAAAATCGAATGTTCAGCATACGCTCCCACTTGCTCCTGCGCTATATCACTCACTTACACGTTGCAACTTATCTCACAATCCCTAAATGCCTAATCCTAATCATTCAAATAATGATCCAACGATCACAGTAATCAAATCCTAATAACGAACTCAGAACTTGAGATTAGGAATAGGCAGATTGAGATTGCTTGCTAAGTAAAGTATTGGTTGTAAATGAAATTAGGAAGATTATGTGGATTAGGCATTTCTTAAGATTAGGAGCAGGTGAACCTACTATGACCCATCTTTACTTAATACTCTATATGTAGGATGTGCAAAAGATGTTGTAATTTTATTAGATTTTTTTTATCGTCCACAACTCTGTTTCAAAGCCTTTGGAATACCTTACTTACTAAATAGTTTTTATTTCATATTTGCCCTAATTCTTTTTAGCTATTAAGGTACATAAAGAAACTTAATTAATTAAATTTTTATCCGAATTGCATTTCGCAACGGTAAAGGAGAAACCCCATTTTGGGCCTAAGCGTTACACGAATAGGATATGTACCAAAAAATTCGTCTATTTTGCTTGATTAACCTATTGAAATCTTAGCTTCATTGACAATGGCCAAGTGTAGAAAATAAGTTATATTCAATTTTTTGTTTTAAACAATCTTTGTAAACATCTACAATACTTATTTCAATATACGTAACTAGCTCCACAAACGCGCGGATTAGAATTAGAGCATCCATAAAATATGATCGATTTAGTGGAAATCGGGTGTAAAAAATAATTAATACTCTTTTGCTTTAGGATAAATGACTGTTTTTATAGGTATTTTAATCAATGTAAATAGAGTATGGCCATCGAATCGTGACACAACTACTTACAATGGCGGCAATTCAAAATATCTACAACTGACAACATCAAATATAGCATGAAAGGGTAGTTTTGCATTTTTATATTAATGTGACTATGCCATAGAAAAACACAAATGTATCAAATCGTGTTATGTTATCTTTAATGTTGCCAACTGAAGATATTTTGGATTGCCGCTATTTAGTTGTGCCATGATTCGCTGGCCAGACTATAAACTTAATCTCATTGAATAACGTAACGTAAAGCACCAAAATCTACTAACGAAAATAATTAAAAGAAATAAATAACTGCGCCATTTAGTTATGACACGAAATCATGTCGGCAACTGCGGCAATTCAAAATATTTTCAACTGGCAATCTTAAATATAACATGAAAAGGTCGATTTGGTACTTTGAGTTTTTCTATGGTGTAGTTATATTAATAATTTTACTGGTGGTAGGATCTCTTGTGAGTCCGCGCCTCCCACCCGCCTATTTTTGCCGTAAAGCAGTAATGCGTTTCAGTTTGAAGGGCGGGGCAGCCGTTGTAACTATACTGAGACCTTAGAACTTATATCTCAAGGTGGGTGGCGCATTTACGTCGTAGATGTCTATGAGCTCCAGTAACCACTTAACATCAGGTGGGCTGTGAGCTCGTCGAAGGGTATCTAAGCAATAAAAAATTAAAATAAAAAAGGCATGAAATAAAATGAAATGAAATGTGATGAGATAATATGGGAGCACGTAATGATTTATATTTTATATAAAAAAGTTATCATATAAATATAGTTTTTCATATAAAAAAGTTTTCATTAAAATTAAAATAAGACTGACCTAAAGGTCTTAGTTACCAGGTCATAAAATCCCTTAAAAAAATCATTTCGTGCGCAGCGCGTTTCGCATTACGTTGTTTTTAATTTTTGGCTTTCGTTCGTTTTCGTAAACAACCTAACGCGCGATTTCTCGTAACAGGTTCCATTTTTATTTTAAAGCAACCTGTTGCTGCAACAGGTTTCGTAAAAAATTACTTATCTTTAGTAGGAAATAGCCTCAAAAATATCGTTTTTATTAAAATATCTCGAACAATAAACATAACCTAAAATGTAAACATTGTCTGATTTTACCAATTTGGCCATTGCTGAGAGACCTGAAAATTGGGCTCATGAAACCTTCTTAGGTATTGTAACTTATGCCCAAATTCTAGCACTGTAACGCCAGGCCCAAGTTTGTATGGATTTCGGGTTTGTCCTTTGGTTGATATGTAAGGCATTAGTGATAGATTAAATTGTGTACTAGGTATAGTGATGGCCGCGACCTATATTCGGCCTGTTTTGGCTACGAAACGATCGCGAATTCTATTTTGAATGGCAGTACAGCCGTTATACCAATGCGAATAAGACTTGGACCTTATGTCTTTATTCAGTGTGCTTAGTGCGATTTTCTTAACGTTCTTGATAGCGTAAAAGGTAAGCCAATTTTGTATACAGTTGGAACAGCGCCCCTAACGGCAAACGTACGTAAACGATCCCATTCCATACAAATGTGAGATAACTTTTACGCTATCGAGAACGTTAAAAAACTGGCACTAAGCACACAGGTATCGACAACCACATTGTAATTCACAACATTCGTTATGTTTGTTAACTAATAACCCCGTGTGAGTCTTGAACTGTCCAATATCCTACTAGAATAATAGTAATAGAATAATGTTTTTTTTTGTAAAGTTATTGTTCATTACTGGTGGTAGGACCTCTTGGGAGTCCGCACGGGTAGGTACCACCGCCCCGCCTATTTCCGCCGTGAAGCAGTAATGCGTTTCGGTTCGAAGGGTGGAGTAGCCGTTGTAACTATACTGAGATCTTAGAACTTATATCTCGAGGTGGGTGGCGCATTTACGTTGTAGATGTCTATGGGCTCCAGTAACCACTTAACACCAGGTGGACTGTGAGCTCGTCCATCCAACTAAGCAATAAAAAAAAATCTACAAATTTATTTTTTTAGTGTGGACCGGACTACAAGATGATGAAGTTTGAATGGCGAAACAATTCCATAAGTCACATATACGCACCGCCGTACACGGGCTGCATCGGCGGGTGCGATAGGACGTTTCTAGAATATCTCAATATAAACATCAACAGTGTCATAAAAACATCGGGCTCCTCCGCACAAGTCACATCTTCGAACACAAACTCGCGAACAAATATCTCAGTACCCGTACAAAACCATACTATACCGAGTAATCTACTTCGAAGTCCAATAGAAACTGGTTCAAATAGAGGTCGAGATATACCGGCTCAGAGGAACAATGCTATGAACACGACAAACATTAGGATGAACAGCGCCAGTAATGTCGCTAACTTGGATGACAATCACGTGGTCTGCAGATGCTCAAAACCGGCGATCTTATTAACGTCTAAAAAACAAAATCAGAATTTTGGTAAGTTTTCCTATATTAATAAAGTTTGAAACCAAACTTAAAAAATAAAAATATTATATCAGTTATTTTGTTTCTAAAGATTTCTCTTCGACTGGATATCTTTTTTTTTCTACTTAAGCTGATAGCCTTGAGAGGCTATTCCAGCGTAACCTTAACTAGTAGGTGAGCTCACGGGGCTCAAACCTGACGAAGTTGCTAACACGAACCATAGCAAGAGCCGTGCTTCGCAGAATCTACCACCGGATCGGAAACGCGACCCACTGAGAAGATCCGGCTAGAAACTCAGTGGGCTGTGTATATGAGTTAAATTACTCGTCGAGCCCTTCGTCACAAGCGACGGGTTCAGCGAGGACGGTGACCGATGCTTGTGGTGCCTAAAAGCACCGTTAATGGATCGGGAGGATCCGTAATGACGTGAATGGATATCAGAATCTACGTAGTGACATATAGATTTTTTAATTGCTATAGATGAAAAGATGCTCACGGCCTACCTGGTGTTGGAGCCCATAGACATCTACAACGTAAATGCGCAACCCACCTTGACATATAAGTACTAAGGTCTCAAGTATAGTTACAACGGCTGCTCCACCCTTCAAACCGAAACACATTACTACTTCACGGCAGAAACAGACAGGGTGGTGGTTACCTACCCGCGCGGACTCAATTACGCAAACTATAATTTTGCGGATATGATTTTTATTACACGATGTTATTCCTTCACCTTGTGGACGTCAATCGTGAACATTTGTTAAGTACGTATTTCATTAGAAAAATTGGTACCTGCCTGCGGGATTCGAACACCTTTTTATCGCTAGGACGCCTTATCTTTTAGACCACGACGACTTCAAAAGTGGTGGTGGTGTTAAATGCTTACTATTCTATTAACCAAATAGACAGGCCTATAGACAAAATGTATGTCGCCGATGGAAACTTTAAAACGTGTCTTTTTCGCGGTAGAAATGGGAAGGACAATAGTAACGTCTTCCCCAAATTATATTTTAGTTCGCAGTCCAGCGTAAATATAGCTTTGTAAAGATTCTTTATCTCCAATACCTCGAAACGAATATGGCATATCATCAAGAAAAAGCCTTATAAAGGAAACCCCATTTTCTTAACATTTCCTCAAAAACAATTTATGATTTTAGGCCAAAAATTTTACAAATGTCCAGTCGGGAAAGAGAACGGTGGATGTGATTTCTTCTTGTGGGCTCCAGAATCCGTCAATAATGCTCAGTCTGCATTCGAGACTCCGCCGTCGTCGTCTGAGCAAACGACTTTTAATACAACTGGTGTTGCCAGACGGGATGCAAATCGTAATAGAAATACTGGGTCTGGCAACACTGATGACGTCAAGTGTGACTGTCGTTTGCCTTGTAAAAAGTAAGTTCATACTCAATCTCATTAGTCCTATAACAATGAACGTTTGTTAAAAATATAAAGGTTAGTTTAGACTTGCGAGAATACTCAAAGTACTGCGACCAGGATGCCTGTGGAATGGGGCCTTGCAAAGATAATTCGGAACAATAGTCCATAATTGTTCAGTATCAATAAATACTTGTATTATTATTCATATTCTTTAACTGAAAAACAAAATACGTAATATAATTATCCATTATCACAAAATACGTAGTATAATTATTATTATCCTTTATCGAATTATAATGTTATGTAATTTTTTTATTTCAGACTAACGGTACACAAAGAAGGCCAAATAAAGGACGACAGTTCTATGGGTGCGCGAAAGATTTCAGCTCGAAATGCAACTTCTTTAAATGGGCCGATGAAAGCGGCTCCAGACCAGGTATATGAACAAGTTGGCTTTTAATTACCATTATTAAAGTAAGCTTACTGATAAAATTTGAAAATATTAAGAGATCGTGATATGACCGACCATTGTAATTTTATAACTAATTACCCGCATCAATGTAAACTAAATCGACTGTGGGAATGAGATGTTTTGTTCGAGATAAAAGGTAGCCTATGTCACTCAGTGGGACAGAAGTGAGACACTTTGACCCATCAGTTCGACGAACGCACTTTCACGTTTATAGTGTTACGCTGGTAAGAGTAACGCCATCTATTGCCGAATAGTCGAACGAATGTCGAAGGATCTAGTAGCATCTAGAACGCTCGAGAAGTACAACGCTATCTATTGTCAGATAGCGGAAACACAGTACTCGGCTTTTGTGGAGTATTCTCGACGATTCTAGGGATTTCGTATCGACTATAAAAACGTCGCAGAGATGGCACACAGTCAGTTAATAATCGAAACTACTCGAAGCGAAACAGCGAACGGATCACCTGAAGCGAAGCGGAAGAACTGAATTGAGAATTTTAAAGTGCCAATACAGTGTTAACTTGTAATTCGATAGAATTGTTATTTGAGTCGACTATTATCAAAGGCGGCAATCTGACTTTTGGACAATGATTGGTAAATCAGAAAAACGAATTATTGACTTTGTATTCCATTGGCAGTCACAAAACTCTTCGGAACGACATCTTAGTTAGATAACAGGTTAACTATTAACCTTTATTTAATGCAGGTTTTGAACCGTATTCTTTGAAGGAGACGATTATATTCAAATAAATCTGTATTGACATATCAATAAATTTTTTTTGTCCAAATGCACAGATTGCCACCTTTGATAATAGACGACTTATTTATCCCGAACCCCAGCGCGTAACAATAGTATTGCTTATATAATAAAATCACTCGCATCCACATTTCACGTTTATAATATTGCTTATATATATTGCTATTATTGCATATTAATATTGCTTTACTACATAGTATAAAACAAAGTCGCTTTCTCTTTCCCTATATCCCTATGTATGCTTAAATCTTTAAAACTACGCAATGGATTTTGATGCGGTTTTTTATATTATATAGTGATTGAAGAGGAAGGTTTATATTTATAATAACATCCATTGAATAGTGGAGAAATCAATAATAAATTACAGTTTCCGAAGCGAAGCGAGGGTCGCTAGTATATTATAAACGTAAAATGTGGATGCGAGTGATTTTATTATCATCTTCATGTAAAGTAACAATACTGTATTATGCTCTTATCCAGGTCCTGCTCGGCCTGCCCCTGTGAGCTCCCGCGGCGGAGGCCGAGCGTCCCGTCGGGGCGCGGTGCGGCATTGCGGCTTCTGTGGGAGCACCGAACACGACTTTCGAACCTGCTCTATAAGGAGACCCTCCACAGACTAACAATAATATACATATAACTAACAAATAAACTACTTTTAATGACCAAAACGAAATTAAAATGATAAATATAACGATCCCGGTATCGTAGTGGTTAAAGCCCTTTGACAGCTAGGCCGATAGGTTCGATTCTTACTTCAGCCAAAACAATTGCGTGCGGACAAGTTTGATCTGTGACTTTTAAATGTATAGTGTATACATTTAAAAGCATATCGGTTTGTGGTTCTCATGGTACAGGGAATTCTAGTTTGGGACCAGATGACCGTGTGTGATTTGCTCGATAATTTATTAATTTATTTATATTCATATGCATAATATAGGCAAGCACAAGCACAAGGCAAAGCATTTCTTTGCCTATGATTTTTTAATTGAATCGTAAAAGGCATGAATCTGTAACGATAGAAAAAAAAAGAATCTGCAACCAAATTTACTTGTTATAATAATTTATTTCGCTAATTTATATCAATTTTCGAATTGTATTCATCAGAGAAATGTTTAATATCGATAGCAGATGATTCTTGTTTTGGTAATTAAAATTGTTGGTATATAAAGTAATGAAGTGAACTGTGAAATATATTGTAAATATGAAACATAAGTGTTACATCGCTATCTATTGTCTGTAATATAGATATTGTTATTTCGTACCAACCTTTGTAATAAAAGCATTTTGAAATGCATTTAATACTGTTTTTTTTCCTTCTTTTACCAATAGTATATTGAAAAAAATCGCTTTAGGATGGCTTCTCTTCTATTTATATCGATATTTTACAGAAAACGTTTTCACCATTTCGACTTTTTACTCTTCTGTTTTAACTTGACAAACTTTGAGATCGCTGGAGTTCAGCTTGTTCCGCTTCAACTGTTTTGTCAGTCATCATGTCCAACAGTATTTCGAATTTCAATCTTAGCATGTTGTTTTCTTCTTCAAGCCTGTCTAGTTCGTTTTTCAATCGCAAATTTTCCTTATGAGCTGCACCCGCTCTTCCTGAAGCTAAAATACAAATGTAAATTAAGAACTTGACGAGATAACTGGATTCTTCGACAAAATGACGCGACACGAAAACCCTCAGAACGTGATCGCCTCTAATTACATCATTGACCCAGACGTCGGGGCAACGAAAAGCCGCTATTATTCTCCTGCCCTTCTCCCAGTCACCTGGGGTTGGCGCAACATGGTTCTTCTTCCAACTTTTTTTCCCCCCTACCTATGCTGATGACCTTGAGAGGCTGTTTCAGCCTCGCCTTAACGTTTAGATGAGCTCATGGGGCTCAAAGCGGAGTGTTGCTAACACTGGCCCTAGCAAGAGCAGTGCTTCGCAGAATGTACTACCGGATCGGAAACGCGATCAGTGAGAAGATCCGCCGAGAAACTCAGTGGGTTGTGTCTATGGGTTAATTTGCTCGTTGAGCCCTTCGTCACAAGCGACTGGTTCGGTGAGGACGGTGACCGATGCTTGAAGTACCTAAAAGCACCGTTAATGGATCGGGAGGATCCGTAATGACGTGTTCAGGGCGACATCGACTGTTTTCGGTCCACAGGATCGACGAAAAGCCGTCGTCGTCTTAAAAATGTCATGAGGATCCTCTCGATCCACTCCCAGTGCTAGGCTCTTCAAGCACTTGTCGCCGTTCTTGTGAAATGAATAGTTCGACGTGCAACCTAGACTATAAATTCAAATCACTGAGTAACACGGGTCGGGTGAGTAAAATCACTGAGTAATATTACGGCTATAAATCACGGATGACTGCTTTTTTTTATTGTCATTGTAGGCAGACGAGCATATGGCTTACCTGATGGTGAATAGTTCCCTTCGTTTATGGACGTCAGCAATGTCATTTATGTAAGGTTTTGATAAGAAGAAATTGAGTAAAATCTCTATTCGAAGTACCTAATCATTCAGGGTTCAGAAGGACATACCAAGCAGGTTCTATAGATAAAAAAGGAGTTAAAAAATATGCCCAAACAGTAAACGTACTTCAACAGTTATACATTTTACCCTAATTTTATTCACGTCTTACTTAGTCAACGGAATTTTTCTAATTAATAAAAAAAACGAGTAAAAATATCAGTACCAACCAGGAATCCACTGCCCTTCTTCAAAAGATACTTCAAAATCTCCCAATTTTATCTTTAACGGACCAATATCTAGTGACAGTTCCTTTGAGGCATAATCACTGCCGAGTTCATTTTTCAAGACCGATGTATCTTGTCTTCTGACCGGAATTGTTTTCGGATTGAATTTACTGCTAAATAGTGGCATAGCTTAAAACTGGCTTCTCGTAAAAGTTGTCATAACAAACCGTTTCCATAGTTACCGTTACAATCATAGATAAATTTAGGTTACAAAAACTGAAGTATGAAACCTAGGTCTATGGTTACAAAAAAAACATTATAATGCCAATCTGTACATATGTGTATTGTCTGTATTTTTTTTCCTACCTAGCTGATAGCCTTGAGAGGCTATTTCAGCTTCTCCTTGCAGTGTAGGTGAGCTCAAGGGACTCAAACCGGAGTGTTGCTAACACTGGTCCTAGCAAGAACAGTGCTTCGCAGAATCTATTACCGGATCGGGTACGCGACCCACTGAGAAGATCCGGCGAGAAACTCAGTGGGCGGTGTGGATGGGTTAATTTACTCGTCGAGTCCTTCGTCGCAAGCGATGGGTTCGGCGAGGACTGTGACCAGTACTTGAGGTACCTAAAAGCACCGTTAATGGATCGGGAGGATCTGTAATGACGTGTCTTCACCGATCGACTGACGATTCCTTTTCTTATCTTAATCTCGTAAATGTCGTTAGTGGTATTCATCCTTTTGCTAGATTTATTTTGTTCTAAGATAATATTTGTCATTAAATAGCAAATACATAATAAAAAACCGTTAATTAGTAAAATCTTTATTGTAATACTGTTATCTTACTTATTTATATATATTGTGTAAACATAATATTTTTTTTCAAAATAGACTTGTAAAGACAAACAGTTGTAAAATGTATAAACAAAAACTATAATTTAAATACATGGCATTATAAATAGTAATGTAAAATTAACTTTAATACGTTCCTTGTTCCTTGTAAAATATATATTAATAAAAGCTCAAGTTTTCAGTCTAAATAACATCACAGTTGGAATGATAAGAATTAAAGAACCAATAGCGTATGTGATGGCTGCTCCAGAATACCAATAAACTGTAACAAATGAAAAGAATAAAATAAGTGTCATGTTTATTTGAAAAAAAAGTATAAAACATGCGAAATGTTATTATTGTTACGCTCTAGGGTTCGTGATAAATAAAATACCAAAGTACAACTAAAAACTGTATTCAACACTTAGAACGCTTAAAACACTTCACTACACTTTTAAAAATCTCAATTGGCTTGTTCCGCTTCGCTTCAGGCGATCCGTTCGCTGTTTCGCTTCGAGTAGTTCCGATTGCTGACTGCCTGCGTGCCATCTCTACAACGCTTTTATAGCCGATTCCTCATCCCTAGAATTATCGGAAATATTCCACACATCTCTAGTATTGTGTTTCCGCTATCTGACAATATATGGCGTTGTATTTCTCGAGCGTTCTAGGTGCTACTAGATCCTTCGATATTTGTACGACTATTCGGCGATAGACGGCGTTGCTCTTACCGGCCGTAACATTAATAATAATAATAATAAACAATTATTTGTTTTCCGGTTTTCTCATGTTACTTCTACTAATATTAGAATTACTTTAACTTCATTGTAAAGTCATGTTCAAAATTGATAATGTTTTTTTTTAGACAACCCATAATACGGTCCACCTGATGGTGAGGGGTTATCATCGCTCATGGACGCCAGCAATGCCAGCGACACAACCAATCTGCTGCCTGTCGCCGAGCATACACCGCAAGCCTCGTTCGAAGAAATTCATGTCTTAGCACTTGGGAGGTACTGTTAATATTGGCATGGAAGTTCATTCGCAAGTCGGATGGCACGTGCTTTTGCACTGTGTATTAACGCAGATGTAGTATGGTAGTATGTAGAATGTGCTATATGTGTATGGATGAACTATACTCCGGCGGTAGGCAGTGCAATGGTAAGCACGAGATAACGGGATTATAATTTCAATTCCTCAGAGCACTCCCCTAATTTAACTAAATTCAAACGTGATTTTGTAGGAAAAAATGATATCGCAATGAGTTACCGGAACCCTGCAGAGTTGACAACTGTAGTTAATCAGAAATAACAATTTAAATATGTAAGTAATAGATAATATTATATATTCTGTTCGTTTCGTTTTGTTTCGCTGAGATTTCACTGAAACTTTTAGTGTATGAAAATTATAGATATTGAAAAAAATTGTAGGTATTTATTGTGTTACCTGAAGATGTAAGTAGTGGGCCGGCAGCCCTGGCTAGCGCTCCCAGCGAGCGCAGAGTGCCGAGGACGGCGCCGCGGGCCGCACCCGGTGCTCGGTTGGCTCCTATTGACGTCATGCAAGACACCGCGAACGCCGTAGCTGATGATAACACATACATTCAGTGGTGGATCTACACTAGGGACAGTCGGGGCAAATGCTCTATCTATCTCTTAGGTTTATGGCGTTTCCTTTTAGATTTCGCCAATGTCAAGTGTCAAGTGTATATAATGCTCTGGTTTCTATAGCGGGCTTCGTGAACGAACAAGGTCACAGATTGTAACTAAGAATTAAGTGAGTAGCTAAGAATGTTGGACAAGTGCTCAGGGCAGCAATTTTTTTTAAATTAGAAAAAAAAGAAATATTTTTGTTTTTGGATATATATTAAACATTTTGTAGGGACCACAAATATAGCAACTATTAATATGTATGTGTGAGCGATAATTATATTGCAGTGATGTTACGCCAGTTTCGGGAATGTCGGGCTGTCGATAGCAAGTTAGATTGTAATCCCAATATACTTTAGTCACTTAACTGAACACGTGTCCTATTAATCCTAGCCTGATATAGAGACTCAACAATCTAATAAAGTTTCATATTTTAATTTTATCATAAAAATGACATGTTTTAATTTTAAAAAATAAAATATATAAACTGTAAGTTTAAGTAAAATTCCAATAATGGGGCGGATCTTTTTCCAGTGCCCAGGAGCGGTATTCCGGCCCTGCAGACATTTGAACATACAATTTCGAAAAAGGCACATGTCGCATATTTTGTCAAATACATTTTTTCATATACATGTAGTTTTGAGGCTTACCTACCTACCCATTTTACAATAATTCCAGTAATTTTCAATTACTAATTAACACTAAAATATATATATCTCAAAAGTTAATATTTTAAATTTAACACTGCTTTAGAAAATATAATCAGTTTTTTTCATTTACTGAAAATTTTACATTTTTAGAGATGTTCCCTTTTCGAAATTGCATATTCATTTATATTTCACCGAAACTCGCTTTAGGTATTTGTTAAAAGCAATAAAAATACTTAACTCGCTCGATAGAAACAAATTTCGAAAACGAAATTCCTCTAATGTTTCGATTAAATTCAATTAAACTATTATCTTAATGAGGTATACCGCCGGATATCGCTTTTTTTTATACATAAATATATACATTTGACTTTGTAATTAGGATAAATGTCTTTTATATAACTAAGTAAACGTATAACATTATACATATAATTTAAGAAATATATATTTTAGACTAGAAAAATTCGAATCTTTATAAAAACATTATTTTTAAAGTAGATCTTAGGAGTCGAGCATAGGCATCGACTATTATAGCATTGTGATGATTTATATTTCTAATTGTACGATTTTATTTTATCTTTATCAATAAATAGAGTTAAAACCAATTTAGACTTAGTTAAATTATTAGTGAAATCAAATATCAATTTATATTTCAACGAGAAAGCAAACGTTCTAGGAGATGCCTTAATAAATTTCGGTAGTCATAAACAGTAATGTATGATACAATTTTTTTAATGCTTAGATGGGTGGATAATCTCAGTGCCTATCTGGTATCAAGTGGTTATAGGAGCCTATAGACATCAACAACGTAAATGTCGCCACCCACCTTGAGACATGAGTTCTAAGTCCCAGTTTTACAGTACAACGCCTGCTCCACCCTTCAAGCCGAAACGCATGACTGTTGCACGGCAGAAATTGGCAGACTGGTGGTACCTATCCGTGCAGATAATAACTTAATTGAACTTCAACTTCAATACTGAAATTAATTTAAACAATTCCAAATTATTATTTAGAATCTACTCACATAAAGCGTACAAGACTAAGCCGGTCCATAGCCATATCAACGGGGCCAAAAATGGCGGATTCGATAGAGCGGCTAACGCTATGCACAGGAATGCGAAGGGAGTTAGAGCCACTGACACTCGCGCTGCCACTTCCGCGCTCTTAGTGCCGAGCCTCCTTGCCGCACCGCCTTGCAGTACAGCCATTATTAAACCTACAACATTGCAGCGCTAAAATCACTTTACACATTACATTCTCAAGCAATCGTATTTTGGAAACGCGGTTTTTACTGGTGGTCTCTCCTCCTCTTGTGAGTCCGCGCGGGTAGGTACCACCACCCTGCCTATTTCTGCTGTGAAGCAGTAATGCGTTTCGGTTTGAAGGGTGAGGCAGCCGTGGTAAGTATACTTGAGACCTTAGAGCTTATATCTCAAGGTGGGTGGCGCATTTACGTTGTAAATGTCTATGGGCTCCAGTAACCATTTGACACCAGGTGGGCCGTGAGCTCGTCCATCCATCTAAGCAATAAAAGAAAAAGTTTATTTTAAGTATACTCAGTTACAGCCGGTACAGAAATTACATTTTAATATTACGTTATAGCAGTTACAGAAATAGTTACAGCCTCTTCATTTAATACCAATGTTTTTCTTTTTTTTTTAACATTAGTGGTACCTAATTTAGGGACCGAACTCATAGCCCAATTGGGTTTTTTTATTTTATTTTTTATTACATAGATGTGTGGACGAGCTCACAGCCCACCTGGTGTTAAGATCTATAACGTAAATGCCGACCCCCACCTTGAAATAGGAGTTCTAAGGTCTCAGTATAGTTACAACGGCTGCCACACCCTTCAAACCGAAACGCATTACTGCTTCACGGGTGAAATAGGCAAGGTGGTGGTACCTACCCGTGCGAACTCACAAGAGGTCTTACCACCAGTGAGTTTAAGTGCTTACCATGAATAATGCCACTTAGGTTTTAAATGCGGTCGAAGTTTACATTGTATTGCACTATCGGGATTTGTTTTTAATATTGAGGCATGCATTTAATATTGACGAATGCGGTTAACCGCTGGCCATAGTTGACAACTTGTATGCGACACAATATATTCTGTCTGCGTGCAACAAATTATTGCAAATTGCGTTTGCAAGTTTAATTCCGAACGTAATGGCCTTATAATTATGTACTATCGATAAAGAACTGGGAGAAAGTAGTGGAAAGAAATATTTTAGGACTATGTAGACCCAAACGTCAACTTCGTAAATTAAGCCACTAATTCACACTTACCTATTACCAAAAACATTTTTCCTTGTTGCATTGCTGTATACTTAAAATTGTGATGCGTTAGGAATGTTATAGTGAATTCGAGTCCAGAATATACAAACAAATATAGAAAATAAATTAATCCCAATTTCGATAATACTTTTTTTTGATAATGAGATAAATTTTCTACAGCTGTAAAGTTAAGTAAATGCCATGGAGAAACGAAATCCACAGTTTTATATAATGTAAACGATACGGGGGCTCTTTTCTCCTGTAATAAAAAAAAAACAAAGAAAAGTAATGTAGATTAAAGTTCACCAGACAAATTATGTGCTTTTATTTTGTATTCTAGTTTTTTTTATTAAGACACACATTCCTTTATTTATTAAAAACTGATATAAGGTCATAGTATAAGAAATACAAGCTTTTTTTACTTTTTTGTGACTTTCTATGGAGCATTTTATTAGAATAACCAAATAAGATACAATCAAATAATAATTATCAAGCTACATACCTTTGCTAAGGTTTCGGGTAAACAAAATGCCACCAGAGCTATGTTAGCTATCGAGAGGAACAACGCGTATAATGCCGGTCGCTCGCCCCACGGCCCGTTGGTAATATCGCTCGTTTTAGCAAACCACGCACCACATAGCGGCCCCACTATGAATGCTACGGAAAACGCCAAACCCACCAGGGCCTAAAATTGACAATACAGATTTTCCGTAAAATTCGTTGAGCAAATCATGGGTCACCTAGTATTTAAAAGTTGTCAGAGCCATTATAAATGAATGTAAATGGCACATCCTTTCAGTCCAAACTGTACCACTGCTTCGTATGGATTATGCATAAAGTCGGAGCTGACTGATGAATTTTGAAAGTGGATTGACGTTGTCAACGAACACAAACTTAAATATCATAATGGAGTGATAGAGAGAATACACTTTGTTGCATACTGAAACACAATTAAAATTTAAAAACAATCAATAAGCAATCCATGTTTTTCACAAAGCAGTTTTCATCTAGAGATATTCTAAGAGATACAGAAGGTACGTTTCGGTAGATACGCTGCATGAACATACCCTTTATTGTTTTGGTCACAACATGTTTGACATTAATCTATCTAATGATGATCTATCTAATGAATTATGGCAGACCTAGAGGTTAAGTAGTTACCCGAGCTTATTGACAATCACAAAATTAATGTTGCTACGCGCTTTTTTTTCTTTGTGGGCAGTCGGGCATACAGTGGAATTAGCTTCGCTCTTGTACCTACATTAGTAATGCCAAAGGCACAGCCAAACCGCTGCCTGACGCAGAGTACTAGCCGCAAACCACATTTGAAGACGGACGAAGAAACACCGTGGATAAGGGGGACAAAGATCGTTGAAAACGCATTATGCACATACACACCGGTTCTAAGTAATATGAAGTCTGGTTCGTTGGCGGAAGATGCGATCGTGAAAACGAAATGACGGGATTACATAAAAAAAAATGCTCAGAGCACTCCCTAAGCACTTGAGGTTGAAATCACAATTGTATTGCATGATGACTGTCTCACTCATCCAACCAGAACACTGTATGCTTAGTACGAGTTTTTTAAAGTCCTCGGAGTTGGAACATTTGTCTACGTTTGCCGCTAGGGGCGATGTTCCAACTGCATACAAATTTGAGTTAACTTTTACGCTATCGAGAACGTTAAAAAACTCGCACTAAGCACACAGGAGTGTTTCATTTGTAACAAAATTATTCTTACCATTCCTCTTGCTCTAGTTTTTTCAGTTGAAGCATCGGTTACTATGGCCATGCACAGACTTACATTGGCTTTGCTTAATCCACCAATGAATCGAGCTACTACAAATATAAGGAATGTTTCAGCCATACTCCACAGTGCATGTGATGCCGCTATACCTGTCTGATACAAATTATTTCTTATGAAATTGTAGCCCAACTAGAAAACACATTTTTTTCTATTGCTCAGATGGGTGGACGAGCTTACGGCCTACCTGATCAGTTAAGTGATCAACGCAGCCCATAGAAAAAAAACGTGTTAATAACGCCGCCCATCTTGAGACATGAGTTCTAAGTCTCATTTTTTACAATACAATGACTGCCCCGCCCTTCAAACCGAAACGCATTACTGCTTTACGGTAGAAATAGGCAGAGTGGTGGTACCTACCCGTGCGAGCTGACAACACGCCCTAAACTATAATTTTTATATGTGTACTTCAGTTTTCTTCAATAAGTATGTATTAATATCTTTAGAAACTAGATGGTGAGTGATAAACCTGGTCTTAAGTGATTAATTAACCCAATCCATGACAAGGGCAATTCAGCAACCCACCTTGGAATATGAAACCTTCTATTGTACAATGGGTATGCCCTACAAACTGGCCACATGGCAGAAATAAAGAAGATAATGGTACTTATGCTATCAAGATCCCAATACACCACACCATGACAAAAAATGGATATTTAAAACATATTAAGTAAGTTCTCAAATAATAATAAAACTTTTTTTTTCTACTTTTTTTTATAACTAAATAGCATAAAAGAATTCCTTATTTGAGTGTTAGCTGATTAAAGTTTTCATTTATAGCCTTGAACATAAAATACTACTTTGCTCTCAAGTTTTCACTATGAACCTTGAATATTAAATACCAATTGATTCAATTGGTTTTACATTTTTAATTATTAATTATTTTTGCATTTCGGGTTCTTTTCTTTTCGTAGATATTATTTACCCGATATTGTTGACCCAGCTGTTTTTATAGTATGTATTTTTTAATGTCTTGTAGACAGATTAACATACTTTCATTCTTTTTGTTAGTAGTCATGTGGCTCGTGGATATAAGCAGTGATAAGGGCACAGCAGTTACTTACTAAAGCTAGCACTATATACTATTAAGTTAGTTACACTAAGCTTTAACTAGTTTTAACTTAGGTTTAACTTTAACTAAGGTTTATATTTTTTGTAATTTTGTTCTTATATTCTGAAATTTACTTATTAATACTAGTACATTCTGTAATGTTATTACTGTCTTCAGACACTTTATTTATCTTATTCGCATAAGCAGTTGGAATTTTCTTGAAAAAATCAATCTTATATTTGATATACAATATTTTTATCATTTCCTTTTAATGGCATAGCCCATATCACTAGTGCTTTTTTTTATAGTTCTTAACAACAATTTACAAAAGGAAGGATCAGATTCTTATAGTCTTAAAGAATTTATGAATATTGCTTAGATAGGCAGGTCAGGGCCTATTTGCTGCCAAGTGGATATCGAAGCCCATAGACATTAACAATGTAAATGTCGCCAAGCACCTTGAGACGCAACTGTACTGGTGGTCAAATCCTGCAGGCTAGTTGCTAGCAATTTTTCTAATAAAGTATGTACTTATCAAGCGCATACATGAGTTTCATGTGAAGGAATAACATTTACAACAATTTCAGGTGGTAGGGGTTCTTGAGAGCTTACATGAGTTTGTGCCACTACCCTGCATATTTTGGTATTTTGCTCTAAAGCAGTATTGGTTTGAAGGGTGGGGTAGCTGTTGTACTATAAAAATGGAGACTTAGAACTCATGTTTCAAGATGGGCAGCGGTATTAACATGGTTGATGTCTATGAGCTTTGGTGGTCACTTAACACCAGAGGGCCGTGAGCTCATCCACCCTTCTCAGCAGTAAAAAACATAAAGAAATCGTCAGCTTGTTTTATAGGTTTATTTTACGTTCAAGAATATAATTACTTTTAATTTATTAATTACTTATTTTTAAAGGTCTTATTTTTTGCCAACAGTTGAATGAAGCTGAGAGTACATATAACCTGGTAAAATGATGGCATACTTTTGAAACAAACACACTAAAATAACAAAATTATACAAAGTTTGGCATTCAGCTATGGAACTCTAAAAATTTTGAAACCCTCTGAAGTTTTATGTAATTCACAAATATTCACAATAACCAAGCATATATTAAACCATCTTCTTCTTCAAAGTTTTAGATATTTTTGGTAAACTTACTTGATTACTTATAATTTTTTTTTTTTTTTTTATTGCTTAGATGGGTGGACGAGCTCACAGCCCACCTGGTGTTAAGTGGTTACTGGAGCCCATAGACATCCACAACGTAAATGCACCACCCACCTTGAGATATAAGTTCTAAGGTCTCAAGTATAGTTACAACGGCTGCCCCACCCTTCAAACCGAAACGCATTACTGCTTCACGGCAGAAATAGGAAGGGTGGTGGTACCCACCCGCGCGGACTCTCAAGAGGTCCTACCACCAGTAAAAAAAATAGCATTACTCAAACAACCTACATTTTTATCTATCAAACATACCTATGTGATAAAAATCTAACTTTTCCTCTTAAAAATATTTCTGAAGAGTGGCTTATCATGTTCCAACACTGATAAAGAATAAATGTCTTCAGAATAATTTGTGGTTAATCATTGATGGTGCATATGTAGACTGAACATTATTTTAAAAACAGATATCTCTTGAGTCGAGAACTAACTTACCAGGCATATCAGTAGCATTGGTTTTCTTCCATATGCGTCCGAGAGGCTACCTACAATAGGACTCGTTAGGAACTGAAGAAAACTATACATGGAGCCCAGCGCACCCCCAAACAAGACAGACACGAATCGATCTGGTGCCCCGGTTAATTTTTGAAAACTCCGAACTGCCTGTAACAATGTAGAGTATAGACTATTCTCCTGATTTTCCTCTCTGCTGTAATAATCCATTAAAGACGGCAACAGTGGTAGAATCATCGTAAACGCAAAGAGGTCCAATAATAACGATAAAAACACAAATGCGATGGTTTTAGCATCTGTTCGAGTATCCTCATTTTTATACTTTTTTTTCCTATCTTCATTTGGAAGTTCCATAGGGCCTTTTTTCTCTCTCACGATCGCGTTACCCTCGTGCCGCAACTGAAATTATTTCTCAATATCAATACCTCCACGGAAGACTTTTCTTTATAAATGTTGAATTAAAAATTTCAAATTATAACATTTACCATTATAGTGGATGATCCAGGGCTAAATAGAGCACGTACCGACAGGTTTTTGTATTTTTAGATGTATACATACGCGACACTGAAGAAAAAAATTCAAACAAAACTTTCACCAGTTTCACCCTAACGTACGACATCACATCACATATCACATTCAAACATAAAAATTTCAAAGTCAAATATGATTGGTTGAGTAATGAGTGGCAGGCAGCTTCGTTTTTGTTTTTAGAATTTGTTTACGGCCACTGATTACAGAATGTTTTAGCCCAGATGAGTTAGTTATCCAAGATTGTTGAGATTAACAATAGAATTAACAGATTTACAAATAGATAACAATAGATTAACAATAGATAACTATATAATTTTTAAAAACACGCAAAAAAACATTCCTGTATTTTTTTCCGTTTCATATAATATATTATATATATGTATACCATATGAATATACCATCCTGCCTATTTCTACCACAAAACATTCAGTAAATGTTTGTGCTTCTGCAATTTACAAAATTCCATTGGTATACATGTTAGAGTTTTGGCTTATTGCAACCCAAAGTTAAAATAATTTATTGTGGGAACCGGTTAATGAATTGTTTCATTTGCATACCTACGACAGTTTTATTGTCATTGAGCCTTAGATTCTGGTCAAACCATCGCTCAAATACCACAAGGGCTTATTGAGTTTGATCCAACACCCTATTCAGAAATTTTACCACAATGTAAACTCCCAGATTGTCAGCATAGCTTACAGTAGAAATACACTTAGTATGTTCCCAAAGCAGGATATTTTATAAACTGTTCAAGAGGCCATAAGATATGGTAGCATTGACTTGGTTTGGGCAGTTTCCTGTTTATGAAGTCTCCGCGTGCTTTAATTTGAAACATCTATATATAATACCCGGACATAAAACCGATTGCTAGCGTGGCGTAGATGTGATAGTATAATAAAATATTATTTAAACCTACAGTCTATATTTAGTAGTGTATATGGTGTGGCGACACGTCGCCATGGAGAAGCGACTGTTTCTTAATATTAATATTTGATATTTCATTGCGCCACAAGAATTTCCTGTCGTAAGCTATCCTTTTATGCATCTATACCGGTACAAAATAATATCAATGTTTCACATCTGCCAGCCTTGCCACTATACCATTTTTCTCATGTTACGGTATACTTTTAGAAATACTCAGTGATTAATTAGCTATCATTATTACACGTTTATACTTGAGGAAACACCAGTTCTGCGTTCCCGTCCGAAATTTGTCCTAGGGCAAGCATAGGATTTTAGTGATGATTACGTATCAGGAAATTCACTATAGCATCATTAGCCAAAAGTTGAGTAACCAACGTCCGTATAAAAAAATAACAGACGCCATTTCACGGAAACTGACTTAGATTTTATGTTGATGCCAACGCTAATAAGACTAATAACGCTGAAGCGCCTTTATTACTATCTCAAGAAATAGTTACTGTATTACATATTTCCGTAAATAGGATGGGGGAAGACAAAGGTAAGTAGTTCACATATCTATCTTGTAAAGTTTTGAAGTGAGGTTATAAAATAAAATGCTCACAAATATTACAGACCGCCGACGAAGGTCTCGATCCCGAGAAAGAAAACGTTCTAGATCTCGATCTAGAGAACGAAGAGAAAAAAGAAAAAGCAGATCAAGATCGCCCAATAAACGTTCACGTAGACGTAAGCCTTCGCTTTACTGGGATGTACCGCCGCCGGGATTCGAGCATATCACGCCATTACAATACAAGGCGATGCAAGCGGCGGGTCAGATTCCTGCCAATATTGTCGCCGACACACCACAAGCTGCCGTGCCGGTGGTGGGTTCGACTATAACACGTCAAGCGCGAAGGTTATATGTCGGCAACATACCCTTTGGCGTCACCGAAGAAGAAACAATGGAGTTTTTCAATCAACAAATGCATCTATCGGGCCTGGCCCAGGCCGCCGGCAACCCTGTTTTGGCTTGCCAGATTAATTTAGATAAAAATTTTGCATTCCTTGAATTCAGATCAATTGATGAAACGACACAGGCAATGGCTTTTGACGGTATTAATTTTAAAGGGCAAAGCTTAAAGATTCGACGTCCACATGACTACCAGCCTATGCCAGGCACTGAAAACCCAGCAATAAATGTGCCTGGTAAGTAAAGATGATATTGTTATATTGTTATTACAAACAATTTTTCTTAAAAAAATACATTTAAACACCATTAGAAGATACTATAGATTTATCTATCAAGTAATGAGTCTTGAACTCGTTTGAAAGTGCTATTTTTTATTAAGAAAATGCAATATTTAAAATAAACTGAATTTTGTTGTTATAGTTCTACAGCTCTTTTTAAACTCTTGAAACAACATTAATTACAACTAAAATACTCATTACTAGTGTCTTCATTCAAATATTATTTTGTTACAGCTGGTGTTATTAGCACTGTTGTACCTGATTCCCCACACAAGATCTTTATAGGGGGATTGCCTAATTATCTAAATGAGGACCAAGTAAGTTCCTTGTTTTATCTATTAAAATTTATAGTTGAAATTAAGCATTCAAGAAACCATAATTTAATCACATCATGATCAAAATCAAGTTTGGAGTTTTTTAAAGCTACACATAGTTTTTGGATTAAAGTAGAGGTACTTATTTTCTGTATTTTTGATGTGATCAAATTAAGCTATTATTTATAAGTACTACTTACCAAAAAGTTTTTATTTTTAAACCAAATGAAAACTCAATTCACATAAATTATGGTTGATTTATGTTTCCCACTAAAAGAAACCTTTTGATAATAAAAAAATGGTTATATTATACAACATTCTTCTCTCATTGTGATTTGTAGAGTTGTGTGTTACAGGTTTTGACCAGACACAATGGAAATAATAATTATGTTGGTTATGATAAACATAGAATTCTCTTTGATTGACAAATTCAAGTATTTTGGACTATAATAGTTATTTCAAAATCCTACTTTAGGTAATGTTAGGACATTAAAAGAACCATGAGTTTGTTCGTTCCCAGTAGGTAGTTATAGCGTACTAGATGCCGCAACAATTTCAGGCCGAGATTCAACAGTTGACAGGACTTAGGCCCCGGTGACGCCAGCAGTGAGCCGCGTTATGTTTTGGTCCGTTTCAGGTATTTTCAGGTACCCGTAGCGTGGACGAGCGTGTGCGTACCACGCTCGGACGTTCTCAAACAACTCACTGATATAGTTTGCTTTCTGCCCTCCCTAGCTTAGATTTGGCACATTCGCGGCCCGCGTGTCACTGTTGTCTCTCATTCTCATCTATACGTCTTGTACTTGAACGAGACATCGGCACTTCAAGGCAAGTCTCTTCCATTCACATCTGATTCTAACATGCGGCTAGACACAGGTCAGATAGCATAATTCACTTATGTAATTTGCTGCATTTTGATGAACAGATTTAATGGGAACACAACAATTCAAACATACAATACAAAAAACATTAGCATTAGAAATGTCTATGCTGATCATTATGAATATGTAACGTAAATTAATACAATGCTGGGAATTAAAAGATTATTATTTGCTCACTAATTTTGTCATGAAACAGGTAAAGGAATTACTCATGTCATTTGGTCAACTCCGGGCCTTCAATTTGGTGAAAGACTCTTCAACTGGGTTGAGCAAAGGCTATGCTTTTGCTGAATATGTCGACATTTCTATGACAGATCAGGTAAATAATCATTATGTCACCCAATTTATTAATTTATTGGCTTTTGCATAGTTAAGGCCAATTTAATTTTTAAAAAAACTTTAAATCATAAATTAATTTTATTTTCACAGGCTATTGCAGGTTTAAATGGAATGCAACTTGGAGATAAAAAGTTGATTGTGCAACGTGCCAGTATAGGCGCAAAGAATTCAACTTTAGGTAAATTTTAATACAGAATATGACCTATGTTTTAGTTTTAGAATAGAAATTATAAAAGATTTTAAATAGAAATGGGATACTTTTCAGCACTGACCGGTGCAGCTCCAGTGCAAATCCAAGTGGCAGGTTTGACCTTGGCTGGAGCAGGTCCACCTACTGAAGTATTGTGCCTTCTTAACATGGTTACACCTGATGAATTGCGTGATGAAGAGGAGTATGAAGATATCCTTGAAGATATAAAGTAAGTAACATTTACTACATGTCACACACACAAGCACTAATACATGAAATGCACACTTAAACTTCATCTAAAAATGTTCAAAATCAGAACAAGAATATAAAATTAAATCTTCATATTGGTACCTCAGTTCCAATAAGTAAAGTAACAATTCAGATTTTATATTAGTTTTAGCAGTGTATAAAGCATTTCGTTTTTCATAATGTAATAAAAATAAATAAATAAAATAGAAATAAGAATAATTTCCTGATAAACTATTCACATTTAATTTTATTTAAGCTTTTTTTTTAATTGTTACTGCATGGAACTTATATTAAACAACAAAACTGATTTCTTTCATAGACTTTTTTCTTTTTGAAAATTATAGTTTACAATTTTAATGGAACTCTTTTTTATACTCAATCAATTATTATTTTTTTAATAAAAAAGAACTTTTTACCTTTACCTATGCACCTTAACAAAAATTCGCGAAGAAATAACATTGAGTAATAAAAATAAAACCTGCAAAAATCTTAATTTGTGTGATTACCTGCCTAGGTAGGTCCCACAATACTGTCCATTTCTGCCGTGAAGTAGTAATGCGTTTCGACTTAAAGAATAGGGCAGCCATTGTACTGTAAAAACTGAGACTTAAAACTCATGTCTCAATGGGTGTGGCGGCATTAATGTTGTTGTTGTCTATGGGCTCCGGTATCCACCTAACGTCAGGTGGGCCGTGGGCTCGTCCACCCATCAAATCAATAACAAAAAAAGAATTAGTAATGTAATGATTACTGCACATTCCTAGCTATAAAAAATGGATATGAGACTCACTAAAAATATGGTATTTCAGGGAGGAATGCAACAAATATGGTGTTGTGCGTAGTATAGAAATTCCAAGACCAATTGAAGGAGTCGAAGTACCTGGATGCGGCAAGGTAAATATTTATATTTAAAATTAATGGTTTGTAAATCATAATTGAGTATGTCTTACCGCTTCTACATACTTTTAGGTCAAAATAAATTAGTTGTACAAATTGATATAACAAGCTCATCAAAATATTCTCATATTTTTAAACTGAGATAAATAATAACAATAAAATTATACGAAATAATCGAGTCTATAAATGTAGCTATAAGAAATAATATGAGATGATTTCTACAAAACTCAAATATCATATTATCATAAACATGCCACACTTTAAATTTCTGTCTTGAAGTTTTCATTTAGGAATTAGTAGGAAAGTCGTTAAGTAGATACACTAAGCAATTGAATGTTATAGGTACCTCATATCTCAAGGTAGGTGGTGGCATTCACATTGTAATAAATCAACATAAGAGAGGTCCATATATATATACGACTGGAATAAACGAATAAAATCCACATTTTGTTAAAAAACGTTTTTTTATCAGGTATTTGTCGAGTTCAACAGTATCGCAGATTGCCAGAAAGCGCAGCAGACGCTCACAGGACGCAAGTTCAGTAACAGAGTCGTCGTCACATCTTACTTCGATCCTGACAAATATCATCGCAGAGAGTTTTAAAGATATATTTTTTTTACCGTCACTTCAACTTCGTCCTGTTGCACTAGCGTGTAAGAAAATGTTCAACATTGTTTTTCAAAGAAGTTTAATTTTCATTAGTTTACATTAAAAACATATAAGAACAAATTAAATTTAAAAATAAATGCTTTTAACGATTCATTGTAAAAGTGAGTGTCTTAACTACCAAATGAACAGATTTAATTGTGATCTACTCAATTACGACTGATAATTAATTCCACAATTTCTATAAATTGAAAATGTTACGTTTTGTTGAAAATAAAAGTGTTGTATTTTTTTTTTCACAAAACCTATAGATTACACATGCTAGTAGCACATTCAACAAACGACAGAGATTAAATCAATCAAAATGCATATTGTGAATTGGGAGCATCATGCCTTTCGTCACCAATCCACTACAACTGACATGTTAAGTATTAACTAAAAAGTATATTGCGCGTTTGTAACTGCTATGAATAAATAAATTTATCTCAATCATGTGTTTTTATTAAACAGTTTCATATTCGAATCGTTTTAACGAAGATATTTTATTAAAAAAAATTACTTTGTAGTTTTATACTTCTTGCTGCATAGCAGGTTGGTAAGTGTTCAGTGAACCCGTTTCCGAAGATAGAACGAGTTTCCTCATAACTACATATAAGACGCCACCGATGATCAACATTCCAATTCCAGCCATCAAGCTAATTGCCCACGCGGGAACTGCATTGCCACCTGTAATAAAATAAAATGAGTTTTGAGCACGCAAGTGGATTGATTATTTTAATCAACATACACGCGATCTCTATAAAAATAAAATAAATTGAAATTTATTGTAGAACGACTGTTCCGTCAAAACCGGACTGTTATAATTGCCTTTCGGCAATAATAGGTAGGTACCTCATAACTAGGTAGGTAAAGGTGCACGGTAAGTGCTACTCCTTAGTAGCAGGTTCGCAGAAACGTCCTCTTATCAGAAGGTACGGTAACTTATGGAATTTAATGAATTTATCTGATTTACGCCCGTCCGGCAAGGATATTGAAGATAAACTTACGGTAGTAAGTGCGGGTCATAACACGTCTTCCTCTAAGAATTTTTCTTCTGGCTTCTACCTCTTGTGTAAGTGTACTCAAAATGACTAAAAATAATAAAAAATAATTTATTATTGCACATATTGGCAAGGCAAACATACCCTTTTGTTAAATTCTTAACTTTTGTTTTTTTCCGCTAAAACTTTAATAATAAAATTCGCCAATGCACTCGCGACCAAAATGCCCCGGTCATCGTTCTCATCGAACCCGTCGCTTGCGACGAAGGGCTCGGCGAGTAAATTAACCCACAGACACAGCCCACTGAGTTTCTCGCCGGATCTTCTTAGTGGGTCGCGTTTCCGATCTGGTGGTAGATTCGGCGAAGCACAGCTCTTGCTAGGGCTCGTGTTAGCAACATCGTCCGGTTCGAGCCCCGTGAGCTCACCTACTAGTTCAGGCTACGCTGATATGGTCTCTCTAGACCATCAGCTTAGGTAGGAGAAAAAAATAGAAGACCAAAATAGTCACCTACAAGTTTCCGTTTTTCTTGAATCATCTAGGTACCTACTTAATTTCAAGTGTGTCATGTTCACGATTAGCCGTTATTTGTAAAGTACCCCGTACCTTTAATGTCATTCATTCAGACTGACGATTGAATTAAAATCAATGCGCTTTATCAGACTGATAGTCATAACCCCAACAAACTAAAGGTTGGTACATTTCTTCTTCCCAAACATATCTATATCTATGTGTGTCTATACGTAAATTATCAAACTAAGTACATTACCTTTATAAGTCTTGATTTTAGTACCTACCTTTTTCCTTATCTATTAAGTAGGTTACTGGCAGTAAAAACAACACAGTACTTGATACGTGTATATTATAGTGGTGCAAAAGTAACAATTGCTATTACTCTTTTAAGTCACCTGGCGTCAAAGCTAAGATATTTAATTGGGTGTTGAGTACACTTATAACGTTAGGGAAAGAGCTCCCTTCAAACTCTTAAAATTAAAAAATACAACGCAGTAATGTTCCCTCCGCAACACATTTCACTTTAGGTCCATAACTACAACAAATTTTACTCTAGATACGTACCTAAAATCACAGCGAAGTAAAACAAAACAGATTTCTTCTGTGCCATTTTATTGATTTTTTTTATTTCACAAATACTCAATAGAGAAACACAATCACTAACAACACCTATGATAAACTAATACAGAAAAACATGTACATTTTTAGCGTTGAGCTATTATCTCTTTAGATAAGATAACTTGGTTACTCACATTTGTGAGATAAAACGAAGCTTTCTGAAATCCTGTGTGACTCAATTATTCTGTATATTCATTGATAGAATACTACAGTGATAAAATAAATATAATAAAACCTTTAAAATGATCGTATTTGATACATGAATCCAAAAAACTTTTACTTGTCCATACTGTTAGATTTAGACCTAGGTATACTTACTAAAATAGCAAAGAAAATCAAAAGTGAACAATACGTACAGAATTCGTCATAGCCGCCCGATTAACTTATTCGTATCAAACGATACCACCATACCGATGTTCAAATCCCACAGGCAAATGTTAATTTATCTAAGGAAATACATAGCACGTGTTCAAGAACGACTACCACGATGAAGGAATAATATTGTGCAATAAAAAACAACCCAACAAAAATTCAGTTTGCGTAGCAACTGGTAGTAAGGTGTCTCGTGTCCCGTTCGGGTAGGTTCCACCGCCCTACTTATTTTTACCGAAGCAGTAATGCGTTCGGGTTTGAAAGGTGGGTCTAGTCTATAGTCGGTATGCCGTCATATAACTTATAATTGAGACTTCTTCTTTATATTACAGGATGGATTCATTTGATTGATATCTATGGGTGTCGAGAACTAATTATCACTAGTTGAGCCGTGAACTCATTTTCCCATCTATAAAAATAAACTGATAAAGAAACAAATAACAAGCGCCTCTTTACTGAGCCCCTTACGTTAGTACAAATTGAACAAGGCTAATAAGAGATCGTTCGACAGATCACAATTATTATGACTAAATAAACTTAAATCTGACTTCATTAAATTGATGGTCTCTATATCGAGTTCTCCGAATACTTTTGTTTAAATGGGTAGACAGGACGCGCCTTTTTGGTTGCGTATTTTTTTTTTACCCATGTATGCAGATGAACACGCAGTCCACCAGATAGATATTCTGATGGTGAAACAGTCAAGCCGCTGCTTACCACTAAATCGAATTAGAATATATAGATGGATCATCCGCTACATGTTGGGGCTGTGGTATGGTTGAACCTATTAAATAATCCTTCTGTCGCTTTTCTACCTGAGCATCCGATTCATATACAGAGATACAATTGTGATAGCTCACGTAAATTGCTTAACCGCACCACGGAACGCCAGATCAACAGTCGCCGGTGATATGATCAGCAACTCTCACAATAAACTGCCCAGCTCTGCCTCTAGGCAATCTAGTTAATGGCGCCATAACTCATACCCTCGGGTTGCCCAGGTGTGTATCGGTAGTGTATGCCGGGTTGAGGAGCGTAGATTTCATCCGATCGCTCTTTGTCAAAATGACAATGTGGCCAACGGTTACCTTTGTTTTCATAGACCCTATTGTCGTTCTACAAACCAACATCAAAGAGGCCCGAAATGCTTACGGTGACTGGAGCCAAAATACATTAAAGTATATCTAGTAATACAGTTGACATTTTGTGAGATGGCGGCGACATCAAGCTTTTCAGTACCGGTTACATATTTACCCGGCATTAATAGGCCATAATAATATCCTGTTTGTGTGATCAAGGCAATTCGGTGTCCCTGCCATTCCGAATAAACGGCATGTGTATGCTTTACGGTGCTTACGGTGGTATAACAATTTATTAAAACACAACGAAAACGTTTACCCATTATAAATTCACTTGCTTGTTATGCCGACGTAATCAAATAAAAGCACAAAGTGATCTATTTAAAATGACTAAACATTTATTTTACTAAAGCTTCTTATAATGTAACTACAGTAATAAAGCACCACAGTTTCGGTTGTGTATTGATTCTATAAAGCAGCACCTTATTTGTTGTTGAAAATATTTTTTATATCAGCTTCAGCCAATACTTGGGCTGTAACGGAATCAGGATTTTTAGGTGTAACATTCAATTTTTGTGCAGCATAGCTGTGGCGTTCGACGGCTACTGCTTGTGCGGCTTTCTCAATGATTTCATCTTCAGGAATGCCTTCTGCTTTTAATTTATCGTATTGCTGTACAAGACGTTTTGTTTGAGTTTCATTACTTTGATTTAATAGGCTTACTGGTGCTAAACCGTAACCGTTTGAATGGAATTTTCTGCAAAAATAAAAATCTGTGTAAACTTAAAATCAGATTGGAGGTTTATATCATAATAGGTAAGCACATAATAGACAATAGACATCGAATAAAATACCACAGAAACATCTGTACGTTTTGTTGATCTTGGGGGCAGTTTCTATATGTAGTTATAATGTTCGCGAAACCATCCGCGACAAACAAATTAAATAAGGTTATGATGATATGCATAATTACAAGGGATGGGGAGTAACGTGCCAATAGGTGACACGTGACATTATTATATACATTTTATACGAAATAGACCTCCATAGAACAGTACAGACTAGGTTTTTTTGTCGATTCAGGGTGGTTGAGTGATCGAAGCAAGTGTTTTGGTTATTTATATAATTCTCGGGTGTTTTATTGGGTTCCATTCCTTGTTGATTAACTAATTATTAGTTTTGTGTTTATATAAGTGTGTTGTCTTATTTGTAAGTATTATAATATAGTAGTTTAGTGTAAATAGTGTAATTATGAACGGCGTCGACCCCCCCGATCCCGGGGGAGGTTATATCCTTGACCCATCTAACTCTCCAATCCCAATGGACACGGAGTCACTACATCCTTCAAGAAAAAGACAAACTCCCCCAAATTCTGATTATTCTTTACCTCAAAAAAAAAATACAGTCGCGCAAGTTATCGGATCTGTTCAGTCTGTATACACTCTACCAGAGTTTGAGGGCAACAGAAAACGGTATTTGGATCAGGATGTTGCTCCCTTTTTAATCCACGTAAGTAAAGATTGTGAGATTTCGTCTAGTTCTTCGCTTCGCCCAATTAAGTTCGGTCACTTTTTACATCACAACAATATCAAGGACGTTGCTAAAGATGGTGTTAAACGTATCGGCCGAAACCGAGTCTCAGTCCAATTTAAAACTGCTGTTGCCGCAAATTCCTTCCTAGATCACCCAGGTCTTGCCGCAGCCAAATACAATGCCGTTATACCTTCTTATAATGTGACTCGCATGGGTATTGTAAGAGGCGTTCCCGTAGAGTGGACCTTAGAAGAATTAGTTTCTTCCATTGAAGTTCCTGATGGTTTTGGACGTGTCATCAGAGCCCGACGACTCAATAAAAAATCATTTGAAAACAACACTCCTATTTGGACTCCTACTCCGACAGTTGTCCTTACATTTATTGGCCAAAAGCTTCCTGATAGGGTTTACTGCTTTTTCAATTCCCTCCCAGTTCAGACATATATTTTACCAACTATTCAATGTAATAATTGCTGCAGATTTGGACATGTTGCTACGCAATGCCGGTCAAATGCGCGTTGTTTTATCTGTGCGAAATCTCACTCTGGCATTGAATGTAATAGTTTATCTCCGATACCTACCTGTTTGTTTTGCTCTGGTAACCATAAAGCCATAGATACATCTTGCCCTGAGTATTCTAGACAGAAATCTATCAAACTGGTGATGTCACAAGAGAACATTTCATACAACGAAGCAGCAATCAGGTTCCCACAAGTTAGAAGATCTTTTGCAGACATTTCTCGTACGCCTCCCCCCCTTTTTCCCACTCAATCTTCCCAAACCCTAACCCAACCTTCTCCACACACCCAAGCCATATCCAATTCAGTCTCGTACCGTCGCACTTACTGTACACAAAAATCCCCCCCAGCTCCGGCATCCAGTCCAGGTTATGATAGGCAAGCTCATCAAGCAATCGTTATTACTCCCCCTTCTAGTCTCCCTAATGGGAGTGCCTATCCTTCAGATGATGTATCTCCCAATGACAATCTCCTGGAACTCTTACTGTCTACAATTTTGAATATATTTTCCCGTTTTGGGGACTTTGAACTACCGAACAATGTCATGTCTAAACTTACTGAGCTTAATAAAATTATTAAAAATGCCCAAATTCCTACAATGGAATTGTCACAGCATTCGTCACAAGAAGAATGATATCATCACTCTTATTAACAAATACAAACCTTCTATCTTTGCTGTCCAGGAGACATGGCTTAAGCCTGGATCCAACTTTAGGATCCCGGGTTTCTCATGTCTCCGGGACGATAGATCAGATGGTTATGCTGGCTCTGCTATTTTAGTATCCAGAAATGTGATATTTAAACAACTCTCCCTTCCTTCCCACAGTAATAGCATTTTTGCTGTTGCTGTTAGAGCTAATAATATTTCTTTCCTCTCCATCTACATCCCTGAACCTAACTTAGCTATTCTCTCTGAATTAAAAACTATTATTACAAGTCTTCCTCCACCTATCCTTATTCTTGGTGATTTTAATATTCACCATACATCTTGGGGTTGTTATTACTGTGATTCTATTTCTTTTCCTTTTCTTGATCTCTGTGATGAACTAGATTTGTGTTTACTGAATGACGGGTCCCCTACTCGCAGAGTTCCTCCATCTCAGAATCCAAAGACTGCTGTGGACCTTTCCTTAACTTCTCCTTCCTTGGCTTCTAGCCTCTCCTGGTCTGTCCTTTCTTCCACTCACGGTAGTGATCACTTTACTATCATTCTGTCAATTCCTGATTCCCTTCATTCTATTCCTACTGCTTCCCTTCCACCTCTCTTAAAATTTAATATTCACAGAGCTGATTGGTCTCAATTCAGATCTCATTTAGATCAAGAGATAATGAATATTCCTTTGATTAACCCTGTCAATGTCCTTTCTTCTTACCTAATTTTCAGAAACGCTCTTCTTTCTTCTGCTGCTAATTCTATACCTCTCAAAAACACTGTTAGATGTAAAATCCCTTCTCCTCCGTGGTGGGATTCGGAGTGCACTCAAGCTTGCCAGAGCAGATCAGAGGCAGAGAATGCTTATTCGGTTGCGATGAGCTCGGAAAATTTCATCTCTTACCAGAGAATTGCTGCCAAGACTGTAAGGCTTTTATCAGAAAAGAAAAGATTTGGTTGGTTGCGTTTTTGCGAGGAGCTTTCTCCTATTACTCCCCCTTCTAAAGTCTGGAAGAATATGAGACGATATCGCTGCTCTGTTCCTGCTCTTGTCATCTCATCTAACGATCCTTCTGACTGGATTGAACATTTTTCTTGTAGGTTAGCTCCTCCCTCTGTACCTTGCTTGGAAGAAACCTTTCCCTCCGCTTTTTCCTCTAATTCTACTGATGATTTTGAGTCTCCTTTTTCTTGGGAGGAACTTTCAGCTGTCTTGGAGGGTTTAAGTGATTCATCCCCAGGAATTGACGGGATTCCATACTCTTTTATTTCCAAAAGCAGTAACTCTGTAAAACGGGTATTCCTTTCCATTCTTAATAATATCTTTTTATCTGGAACTCCACCTGACGAATGGAGGACTCAGATTATCATCCCTATTTTAAAACTTGGAAAGCCCAGCTCTGACCCTTCTAGCTATCGGCCAATCGCTTTGTCCTGTACAATGGCTAAGATATTGGAACATTTAATCAAGAATCGTTTGGAATGGATTGTGGAAAATAGAAACATATTAGCTAAATCTCAGTTTGGATTCCGAAAAGGTTTTAGTACTATGGATAGTTTAAGCATATTTCTAACAGACGTTCGTATTTCCTTCTCTAAAAATGAGTCTTTAGTAGGTGTTTTTCTGGACATATCATCTGCGTATGACAATGTTCTTCTTCCAGTGCTCAGGCAGAAAATGCTCCAGCTGAGTATTCCTGTGAAGATTGTAAACATAATTTTTAATCTCCTGTCTCCTAGATTCGTATATATTCGTGCTCCAAATTATTCTTCCTCTCCCAGACAGCTGTGGAAGGGGCTCCCCCAAGGGTCAGTCCTCAGCCCGTTACTTTACAGTATTTATACGTACGATTTAGAGCTTTCGGTTAATTCCTTTTGTCAAGTTCTACAATATGCTGATGATCTCGCACTCTATGTTTCTTCTAAGAATATTGATGAGGCCTCTTCTCGCCTAAATTCAGGTATAGGCTATCTCCAAGACTGGCTCTCAGACCACGGTCTGTCCCTATCTATTCCTAAAAGCAAAGTGGTTGTTTTCTCTCGGTCCAGATCTTGTCCTAACGTTTCAATATCTTATGATCAACATAATTTTTCGGTTGTAGACAATGTGAAATTTCTTGGTGTTGTATTAGATTCTAGATTAACTGGTGTCCATCATATTAATCATATTGTTAAAAAATGTGAAAAAAATATTAACATTTTGCGTTCCTTATCTGGTGTCTGGTGGGGCTGTCACCCCTATACTCAAAAACTTATGTATAACGCCTTAGTACGTAGTCACTTAGACTATGGCACTTTCCTTCTGGAACCTTGTAACAAATCTGCTATGAGTTCCCTTGACAAACTTCAATCTAAATGTCTGAGATTAATCTGTGGAGCTATGAAATCGTCACCTATTAATGCTCTTCAGGTAGAATGCGGCGATGCTCCCTTATTCCTTAGAAGACAATACTTATCTGACCGGTTCCTTTCTAAAGTCATTCAATCCCCTTATCATCCTCTTATCTCTAAACTTCATATCCTTTCTGATTTTATCTCTTCTAATAAATATTGGTACCACAAGGATTATCCCTGCCTTTTCAATAGTTTTGTCAGCTATCTCCGCCTTCCTTGTCCTGTATTTCAGTATCAAAAATTTCCTCTTTTCGACATCTCTTTTAAGGCTCTTATCTTTCAGCCTCAAGTTCTTTTAGATCTCGGCATAGAAAAAAAATGTAATTCTGCAAATTCCCAGTTAAATAGATACATTGCCAAGCATTGGCCCGATTGGCTCATCATTTACACTGATGCTTCTAAGTTGTCAGACCAGGGTTGTGTTGGCTCCGCTGTCTGGATTCCCAAATACAATATGATTCTCAATTTTAAATGCCCCCCTCAAGCTTCAGTCTTCTCTGGTGAGTCCATAGCTATTCTGGAAGCACTATCATTCATTGAGTCCCATAAACTAAATAAATCTGTTATTCTTACTGATTCTAAGAGTTGTTTACAGGCTATCGTTGCTAACCAATTTAAATCTAAATCTAAATTTCCTTACATACTTAAAATTAAAAATTTACTTTTCAGCTGCCATTCTAAAAACATTGAAGTTGTCCTTGCTTGGTTGCCTGGCCACAGTGGCATTTTAGGTAATGAAACTGCAGATCTTTGTGCCAAAGATGCCACAACAACTGGCTGTATGGATCATTACAGAATTTATTCTAATGATTTAATCCCAATAGCTAAACAACGATTGCTTTCTTCTTGGAATTCTTGCTGGCAAAAGACTAGTTTTTATAAAGGTAAACACTACGCTGATATTCAAGGCTTTATTCCTCCCCGACCTTGGTTCTGCAACTTCAAAGATTTACATAAACGCGTTACAAGTACGATCTGTAGATTAAGGCTAGGCCATACGTGTACCCCCGTCCACCTGGCTAAACTTCATATCAGGGATAGTTCTATTTGCGAATGTGGTCTTGACGAAGGCTCTCCAAATCACATGTTTTTCAGTTGTCCTCGTCTATCTTCCTCCCTCTATGATCTCCTTCCTCCTGATATTCCTCGCCCCATTGATCTCAAATCTCTTCTTTCCCTTGTCAACTCTCCTTTCGTTTATATTCTTAGTTCATTCATTAACCAAAATAACATTAAGCTGTAGTTTGTCTGTCTTTTATCGAACTAACCCCTGTATATATATTGTGTGCGTCTTATTTGTTTTAGGTAAATCAACAGAGATCCTGTCATCAAACATTCTTAGCTACTCACTTAATTTTTAGTGAATATCTGTGACCTTGCTCGTTCACGAAGCCCGCTATAGAAAGCAGAGTATTATATACACTTGACATTGGCGAAATCTAAAAGGAAACGCCATAAACCTAAGAGATAGATAGATAGACCTCCATATCTACACTCATGTAGAGTATAACATATTGGCTTGTGCTTACACAGTATGCGCTACTGTTCACCTCGAGACTTTTCAATTTTAAATGTCATAATGAACTACATTCACTTTGTTATGTCTATGGACTCCGGTCGCCATTAAACCCTAGGAAAAACGCGATCTCCTTTGGCCATCTGCTTTAATAAAAATTAAAGTTTGTACATATGTTTTATGACTACCCAACTTACGCTCTTAAAACGTCTTCCTTGTATAAGATTGGTCGTATTTCTTTGACTACAAGATTAGGACGTGCATATTTAGGTTCGGTGATTGGAGGGAAAGCTTTGTATACATCAAACCACAAGGGTCTGTCATCAGGTTTCATTGCTCCTCGACTAAGAAGACCTTCAACTCTGTAACAAATAACAAAGTCGTTTTGTAATAATTTTTGTATAATTGAGATAATAATAATTACACATAAAAGCATTTTTCTATTTCAAATATTTTTCCTTGTCACTTAAGCTTTGTGGCCAATATCGCAAATTATCCCACCAATGTAAATAAAACAGATATGTTTATGTTTATATCTCTCGAAATCTGAGGAGCAACCTGATGGTGAAAGATCCATCATCACTCATGTGCTCATCAGAAATACTCAAACCACAATACCAGTGAGGATTTTGCTTTTTATTATATGATTTTATTCTTCATTGTAAATATCCTACAGCACTAGTGTTTGCCCATAAACGAAATATCGCTTCCCTCTGTTGAGGACTGACAAAATTTTAGAAGCAGATGTAGCTTTATCTTCCCTATTACTTTGATAGTAAATACTGCTCAAAGCCATTATATTTTTATCCTCTGTGAGCCTGATGGAGGAGTAGTAGCAAAGAGGAAGACTATCTAAGACTATGTACCGGACTCCAATGTGAATATAAGACAGAGAAAACAACAAAGCTACCTGATGAAAATAAGTGACAACACAAAAAAGTATGTGGAGAAAACCCAATTAACAGAATGTCTGAACTCTCAGCAAAATCATCAACATCAACATCTCAACTAAGTATCTATTTTTTCTGTTTATATCATGTACAATTTCATAAACAAAACAATAAGTATTATAAAATTTCATTTTATTCTATAAGGTACATACTTAAATGAAAAAAAAAGAACTGTCATCAACATTCAAAAATCATTTTGCATGGCATGAAATATTGTTCGACGCATTGCTTCCCATCCACTACGCTTAGTGTCTAATACTAGCTTCTGTTGTAATTTTTTTATGTCTTCTGCAAGCTCATCTGCTAGTTGATTTGTTTCTGCTTTATGTTCCGACTGCATCTCATCGCATCTAAAAAAATGAAAAGTTTTGTACTCTTCATTAAATATAAGAGGTATAAGGTTACTGGTGGTAAGACCTCCAGTGAGTCTGCACGGGTAGGGACCACCACCCCTATTTCTGCCGTGAAGCAGTAATGCATTTCGGTTTGAAGGGTGGGGCACCCGTTTTAACTATACTGAGACTTTAGAACTCTTATCTCAAGGTGGGTGGCGCATTTACGTTGTAGATGTCTATGGGCTCCAGTAAACACTTAACACCAGGTGGGCTGAGAGCTCGTCCACCCATCTACGCAATAAAATAAAGATAAATAAAAGCTTTTACTGTTTCATAAAGGAATCATGAATTTCCTTCAATGCTTTCAATATTTGCTTGTGAGCAACTGTTGCTTGCTGTATGCACTTATTCAGCGCCGCAGTTAGTTGCTCCAGTTTTTGTTCATTCTCCTTCATTACAGTATGATCACTCTCCAGTTGTGATATTAAATCAGAAAGACACTTGAAAAGGTTTTCATTGCTTTTCTTCCTAAAAATAATATATATATTATTATATCAGTTCAAGTTCAGGGTTTTTATTGATTAACTAGAATATAATAAATTTCATTGACCAATATAGGCACGCACTTACCTCGAAATTAATTGTTGATCCATAACGTCTAGAATCTTTTGTCGAGATTGTGTACTAGCTTCAATATCAGCTTCAATTTTTCTTTTTTTATTTCCAAGTTGATTGATTTGGGGACCATCATCTACTAAATTGTCTGGTTTTGCGCGCTTAATAGTTTTCTTAGTAAGCGGCGAATCTTTTAAGAATTGGGACTCGTTCATCAAATCTTTTATATCTTCTGATATAAATTTCGATTTTCCACATTTCTTTGAAGACATTATTATTTCCACTTTACGAATATATTAACTTTAATAACTTCAAATTGCGTAATTTTTCCCGCGAAGTCGTACAATTTTTTCCCGCGTTTGTTGTGTTCCAAATGTTCCAAAATAATTTCTTAATTTGAAATTGTACACACTTATTAAAAACATTTTTTTTTCAATTTTTAAGACAAAGTACTCACCTGGTAAATATTGTACCAATTCTTTCCAATCTGCTACTGGCCATGTTAAGAAATTTTTTCTAAAATTATTAGCCCGATTAAGATATGTTTCACTAATGCTAACGAATAATCTTTTTTTAGATTTTTTAAACTGGGTATTTTTATTAAGTCAAGTCAGGTTAGATTAGATTCCAGTGTTAGTGTCATACAATCATACAATGTATTATCTATGTTCCACAGATTTTAAGCACATTGAGGACTTTTTGGCGGGAACGCGGGGAGTGAAGTTGTGTGATTTGTTTTATTTTGTCTATTTAGTGTTTCTTCGGGTTTAAATGTGTAATAATGGTGGTTTATTAACCGTTTAATATCTGTGAAAGTGCACAAATGTGGGAAAATGAAACAAAGCCGCTGGACGTAACTTCTCGGGATCCTCCAAAAAGTCCACTGAAAAAATCTTAGTAAATGACCACCATTTTACTGAGATTAGATTTCATCTCATATCATCTCATTTAATTTCATCCCAGTTGATTAATGTCTCAAATTAATCATTATCATTTCATAATATCATAATCATTATAATATCATTTTTTATAAAATTAAGAATATACATTAAAATAAGAAATGACTTAAAGGTCTCAGTTACCAGGTCATAAAACTCTTAAAAAAAAAAAGCACATTGAACTTTTTGGCGGGAACGCGAGGAGTGAAGTTGTGTGATTTGTTTTATTTTGTCTAATTAGTGTTTCTTCAGGTTTAAATGTGTAATAACGGTGATTTATAAACTTTTTAATATTCGTGAAAGTGCACAAATGTGGGAAAATTGCCAAACAAAGCCGCTGGACATAACTTCTCGGGATCCTCCAAAAAGTCCACTGAAAAAATCTCAGAAAATTACCACCATTTTACTGAGATTATATTTGATCCCATATCATCTCATTTCATTTAATTTCATCCCAGTTGATTAATGTCTCAAATTAATCATTTTCATTTCATTTCACTCCATATTATTATTTTTCATAAAAATAAAAATATTTATAATAAGACATGACTTACAGGTCTTAGTTACCAGGTCATAAAATCCCTTTAAAAAAATCTAAGCACATTGGTACACTACTATCAACAGAGATCCTGTCATCAAACATTCTTAGCTACCCACTTAATTCTTAGTGAATATCTGTGACCTTGCTCGTTCACGAAGCCCGCTATAGAAAGCAGAGTATTAAATACACTTGACATTGGCGAAATCTAAAAGGAAACGCCATAAACCTAAGAGATAGATAGATAGACTACACTGATAACACAGGTTCATCCAAGCAAGCCAACGAAACACCCGTTTTACATGCTTGTTTTTCCCCGTACCTATTCGCTGGTAGCTTATTTCCCCTTCGCGCGGATTCAACCTGAGAGAATTTGCTAATGCCGGCCGTCAAACATTCATTCGCAAACCTAGCGGCTGTGCAAATGGGTTCGCATACTCAATTTGCGAACCCGTTTGCGCTTCCTCCCACACGTTTACGAATGTCTCACGAATTTCTCCTCCTTTTTAATTCGTCACTAGAACATTGAAGAGAAAAAGAGTTTTGAATTCTTTCCCAGACATCATTAACAGCCATGCTGTTTTTATGGGATTTCTTTTGACGAAGATACGCTTCACAGTAGACGTCACGAACTATGAAAATGGCGATACGTCCGTTACCTTCGCAATCGTCGGCGCAACTGGGCAAACGAATGTGTGGGAGACTACGCGAAGGTCGCGGTTCGCGCGCTTTGATGTCTGTTAAAAAACCGACACAGCTTGGAAAACCACGAATGCAGCGAAAACTTTGCATAATCATTTGCAAATGTCGTCCTACACTTACGAGTTTGCGTATTCGTGCGCATGTGAGTGACCGGTGTAATACTAGCCCTAGCAAGAGTAGTGCTTCGTAGAATTCACTACTGGATCGGAATCGCGACCCACTGAGAAGGCTCTGTAAATTTGGCTTCCCTTTTTTTGATTTTCGGATTTTTTTAATTTTCAATTATTTGTTCGTCGTTTGTTCGTTAATGCTCGAATGTAAAAATTGTTTGTTCGTCTTTTGTTTATTTATAATTAATTAAATAAATGATCACCGTTAAGTGGGCCCCCTTTACTAAATATCTTTATTTTTATCGCTCAGATTAATTCATTTTGATCAATTATCGTTTGTTCGACGACCATTGGTGATTGCTCGATCATAAAAAGAATTAAATTCCCAATTAATAATTAGTTTATATTAATGTAATACCGAAATACTTCACGAGATGGCGTTACAAAAAATCCCTTTCCAAAACTATAAAACCGTTGTGATTGTCTACTGAATAAATAATATTTATTCGTAGGTGATTGTTTAAGATGTTATGAATATTTCAGTTTTGATTTCATCAAAATAACTTGAACTTTACTACTGAATTCCGAAAAAAAATCAAATTAAGGCTGAGTTAAGTTCAGCTTTTTATTTAAGCCTCTTACTGTAGTTTTTAAATTACATTTATGCGGATTGATGTTTCAAAGCTTTTAGTTTCAATTTTAAAATCTGAAATAATTAAGAACAGCGTCATCCACCGTTCACATTTGAAACAGAATTTAATTCGGTTTAAATTTGTAAAAGTTGATGTTGATTATTATTACACTAATTAATTGAGCGTTTCATTACCTTTTAAGCTGAGTGACTATTTATAATATATTTTATTCTATTGTCTATTTTTGTTAAGTAATAAATGAGCAAAAAATAATACTTAACAAAAAGATATGAAATCCGAACAAAAACAGTTTCACTGTAAAAAATTGCGCCAAGTCCACGTTTATACAACTCATCTCAATAACATTTGCACTTTACAAAAAAAATAAGACTTCAATAACTTTCATTCTCTACAAAAAGATGTGAAATACAAAAAAATACCAAGAAACCATTATAATGTTGAAAAAATAATTTTTTTTTTGTTGAAAATTTAAAAATTAAAAAAAAAAAAATAATCGTACTTGGCGCACGTCATTGAGTACCCCAAATTTTTTCAGGATAAATGAACATCCTTTCAATGTTTAGAAATTTATAAGTCGGTCAACCTATGAAATGCATAAATGTAATGAATTATTATTTCATAATAAGCTTTACAGAAGCTAGGTAAAATCGACATCTCATACGTATGTTATTTGAATTTTTTAATTTCCCGCTCATCATTTATGATTTGAACTAAACACCCTCTCATGTTCGCTTATACAAACTACTTACGAGTCGATACGTATGCATACGTTGGCTTCAAAAAATTTGAAAAATTCTCAAAAATGTTTTTCAATGGGTAGAAAAGAATAATAAAGTTTCAGCTGAATGAATCTAAAGGGGTCGAACGCAAAAGTGGTCGATTTGGCATATAATAGCCCATATACATATTTGTAATTATTAATACGAGTATTGTATGCGGGAAGTTCAATATGAATTTAGTGATATTCAAAGTATATGCATTTCGAACATCTCCTAAAGGATATATTTACAAAAACCGACAATCAGCAGAATCTAACGAGAAGCTTGTTGTTCAAGGTAAGTTCGTCGATAAAATACCTCGTGGACGAAGATCCATATGCTGGACTGATCAAGTGATAATCCTTACTAAAGCCTCACTTAACAAGTGCTTTTTTTTCCTATCTAAGCTGATAGTCTTGAGAGACCACTTCAGCGTAACCTTAACTAGTAGGTGAGCTCACGGGGCTCAAACCGGAGTGATGCTAACACGAACCCTAGCAAGATCTACCACCGAATCTAGATTCGGTTAACTAGTTATTACCGAATTTGAAACGCTGAAAAGACTGAAAAGATCCGGCGAGAAACTAACTCAACAGGTAATTTTTTTATTTTTTTTATTGCTTAGATGGATGGACGATCTCTCACAGCTGGTGTTAAGTGGTTACTGGAGCTCATTGACATCTATAACGTAAGAGCGCCACCCTCCTTGAGATATAAGTTCTAAGGTCTCAAGTATAGTTACAACGGCTGCCCCACCCTTCAAGCCGAAACGCATTACTGCTTCACGGCAGAAATAGGCAGGTTTTTAAGTCGTTTTCGTTGCAAACTCGCACTAAGCACACAGGACGGCGGTATATATCCGTGCGAGCTCACAGAGCCCTCCACCGTTAGTAATTACGTAAATTATATTTTTTGCGAATTTCGTTTAAGTAACACGATATTCCTTCATAATCAAAGTCATTCGTGAGCATGTTCTAAGTAAACCTGGTGGTAGGACCTCTTGTGAGTCCGTACGGGTAGGTACCACCACCCTGCCTATGTCTGCCGTGAAGCAGTAATGCGTTTCGACCTATACAGGGTGGCCGGATCATTGACGTCCAAAAAAAAATTTAGGTCTCTCGTGTCGTGGGGTATCCGAATCACCCCCATGTATGTTCCGCGATTTTTGATAGTTTTCGAGTTATGATATATGTTACCTTTATGATTTTTTACCTTTATTTTTATGACGTTACCTTTATTTTTATGCTGGTGCGGCTAGCGCCAGCAACTAGCACCAGCCGCTAGCTCTAGCAACAAGCCCCAGCCGTTAGCGCCAGCATTTAGTACCAGCCGCTTGCACCAGCCGCTAGCTCCAGCCGCTTGCACCAGCCACTAGCTCCAGCCGCTTGCTCCAGCCGCTTGCACCAGCCGCTAGCTCCAGCCGCTTGCACCAGCCGCTAGCTCCAGCCACTAGCTCCAGCCGCTTGCACCAACCGCTAGCTCCAGCTGCTTGCACCAACCGCTAGCTCCAGCAACTAGCACCAGCTGCTAGCTCCAGCACTAGCACCAGCAGCTATTTCCAGCCGCTTACACCAGCCGCTTGCACCAGCCGCTAGCTCCAGCCGCTAGCTCCAGCTGCTTGCACCAGCCACTTGCCCCAACCGCTACCACCAGCCGCTAGCTCCAGCAACTAGCACCAGCCGCTAGCTCCAGCAACAAGCTCCAGCCGCTTGCACCAGCCGCTATCACCTGTTGCTAGCACCAGTCACTTGCACCAGCCGCTAGCACCAGCAGCCATTACTGCTTCACGGCAGGGTGGCCAAAAAGCGGGAACGCGAGGAGTGAAGTTGTTCACACACAGTTTGCACAGCACGAAGTCTGCCGGGTCAGCTAGTCATCAATAAAGCAGTCCACAAGACCACTTTAAAAACTGTGAACGCATTAAAATTAACGATTCTTCTAAATAGTTTGATTGTGAAATAACACAGGTTCAGGTATCCGGTATGCGGCACAGAAATATATCAGCTAGCACACACTATTTACGTAAAAGCCTACATATTTGATGCCAGTAAGTGGGGAACCGGTCGGCACATCCCGCGTGTGACACATGTGCCGCGGGCATCAGTCAAGCGTCGCCGCTGGTTCATACGTGAAGCCGGGGTTGTCGATTTCCATTATTTAATTCTAGTAAAATTGTCGAATTTTTTTTATTGCTTAGATGAGTGGACGAGCTCACATATCACCTGGTGTGAAGAGGTTATTGGAGCCCATAGACATCTACGACGTAAATGCGCCACCCACCTTGTGATATAAGTTCTAAGGCCTAAATTATAGTTATAACGGCTGCCCCACCCTTCAAACCGAAACGCATTACTGCTTCACGGCAGAAAAAGGCAGGGTTGTGGTACCTATCCGCACGGACTCCCAAGAAGTCCTGCCACTAGTAATTAAATTACGCAAAATATAATTTTGCGGGTTTGATTTTTATTACACGATATTATTCCTTCACCGTGGACGTCAATCGTGAACATTTGTTGAGTATGTATTTCATTAGAAAAATTGGTACCCGCCTGCGGGATTCGAACACCGTTGCATCGTTAGATACGAATGCACCGGACGCCTTATCCTTTAGGCCACGACGACTTCAATTAAATTAAAAACATTAGTGGTCGTCCGGTAGTCGAAATTCGACCATAATAAATTGAATTGTTGTGATGTAATCTGAAAGGTCGGTATTTTACTGATCCATATTCGTTTCCAAAAAGCACATGACCAAAGATCTTAGCTGGAAAACTGAAATGTAATATTATTTATTATACTCGTATATGCAACATTACATGAATTAATAACAACTAATGAACGTCCAGTGGTCGAAATTTAACCATAATTAATTTCAATTATAACTTTGAACATTATTATGGTTCTATTGTCAAAGAGTTCTATAATCACAGATTTCACAAATACACTATAGGCAAATAATATTAAAGACAAACAATATTATTCTATTCTCAATTTGATCACAGATTTTATCAATAAACAAAAGAGTATAGTAAAATGTCCCTTCGGAACAAGGTGACACTTTACAAAACTTGCATAAGGCCCGTCATGACTTACGCGAGTGTGGTGTTCGCTCACGCGGCCCGCACACACATAGACACCCTCCAATCTCTACAATCCCGCTTTTGCAGGTTAGCAGTCGGAGCTCCGTGGTTCGTGAGGAACGTTGACCTACACGACGACCTGGGCCTCGAATCTATCCAGAAATACATGAAGTCAGCGTCGGAACGGTACTTCGATAAGGCTATGCGTCATGATAATCGCCTTATCGTTGCCGCCGCTGACTACTCCCCGAATCCTGATCACGCAGGAGCTAGTCACCGTCGACGCCCTAGACACGTCCTTACGGATCCATCAGATCCAATAACCTTTGCATTAGACACCTTCAGCTCTAACACTAGGAGCAGGCTTAGGGACCTCGGTAGCCGTACTCGTCGAACTTGACAAAGAGTTCGCCGTGCAACCTAACCCATGAATCAGCTCGTTGAGTTTCTAGCCGGATCTTCTCAGCGGGTCGCGATTCCGATCCGGTAGTAGATTCATTCGCGAAGCAGCTACTCTTGAGCTGTTAGGTCTCCTTCAGAGGCGCTCGGGTACCTGTTAGCAAATCCCACCCCTCCTGGCTGAGCCATTGCTCGCCCACCTGTCCTGGTGAAACTGGAAAGGCCTCCGGGCCACCAGTAATCTTTCAATCACAAAAAAAAAAAAAAAAACTTTCACTGTATATTAAAGCAAAATGGTTTTTTCTCGGGTTGAAATTCTTCCGAAAAAATTTGGGGTACTCAATGACGCACGCCAAGTACGATAATTTTTTTTTTTTTTAATTTTTAAATTTGCAAATATTTTTTTTTTATTTTTTCAACATTATGACGGTTTCTTGGTATTTTTTTGTATGTCACATCTTTTTGTAGAGAATGAAAGTTATTGAAGCTTATTTTTTTTGTAAAGTGCAAATGTTATTGAGATGAGTTTTATAAACGTGGACTTGGCGCAATTTTTTACAGTGAAACTGTTTTTGTTCGGATTTCATATCTTTTTGTTAAGTTTTTTTTTTTTTTTTTTTTTTTTTTTTGCCTTTGTAGGCAGACGGGCATACGGCCCACCTGATGGTGAGTGGTTACCGTCGCCCATGGACTTCAGCAATGCAAGGGGCAGAGCCAAGCCGCTGCCTACCGCTTAATACTCTCCACAAGCCTCGTTTGAAGAAGGACATGTCATAGCGCTCGGGAAACACCGTGGAGGGGAGCTCATTCCATAGCCGGATGGTACGTGGCAAAAAAGATCTCTGGAAACGCACTGTGGATGACCGCAGCGGCTCCAGGTAGTATGGATGAACTCTACTCCGGTGGCGGGCGGTGCGATGGTAAAAACGAGATGCTGGTATCATCTCGAACAATTCCTCAGAGCACTCCCCATGGAACATACGGTATAAAATACAGAGGGAACCGAAGTCCCTCCGCAGACCCAGAGGCTCCAAAAGTATTATTTTTTGCTCATTTATTACTTAACAAAAATAGACAATAGAATAAAAATAAATTATAAATAGTCACTCAGCTTAAAAGCTCATGAAACGCTCAATTAATTAGTGTAATAATAATCAACATCAACTTTTACAAATTTAAACCGAATTAAATTCTGTTTCAAATGTGAACGGTAGATGACGCTGTTCTTAATTATTTCAGATTTTAAAATTGAAAGCTTTGAAACATCAATTCGCATAAATGTAATTTAAAAACTACAGTAAGAGGCTTAAATAAAAAACAAAATGTGTGCAATTCACACGTGGTAGAAGTGAAACCTTCCAAAATTAAAATACAATTATCCTAAACGTCTTACGTATATGTAAAATTTTGTCATTAGTAAATAATTGTCAGGTAGCGCCCTCTGTGAATTGATATTTTAATTTCACTTTTTTTTTTTTTTATCCTACCTAAGCTGATAGCCTTGAGAGGCTATGTCAGCGTAACCCTAACTTTAGTAGGTGAGCTCACGGGGCTCAACCTGACGATGTTGCTGACACTAACCCTAGCAAGAGCCGTGCTTCGCAGAATCTACCATCGGATCGGAAACGCGACCCACTGAGAAGATCCGGCGAGAAACTCAGTGGGCTGTGTCTGAGAGTTAATTTACTCGTCGAGCCCTTCGTCGCAAGCGACGGGTTCGACGAGAACGGTGACCGGTGCTTGAAGTACCTAAAAGCACCGTTAGTGGATCGGGAGGATCCGAGATGACGTGTTTTGGGCGACGTCGACTGCTTTCCATTCTGTCCGCAGGATCGGGAATGTAGTTACCGGCGGCCACGATGAGAGGGTTCTCGTGTCGTGCCGCTTTATCGAAGTGGTTAATTTCACGTATAATCCTAAATTTAAATTCACTATAAGAGCTTTCATACACACATTAGTATTAAAAAATCTCACAGATGGCGCTGTATTAAATAGTATGTATATTTCTGTCTCATTCTTTGCTGGCTTCATCCTACACATTTTTGTATTTGTGTCTCTTACCTGTCGTTTTTTCCGTTGCATCCGGTTTGAAATCACAACGATTCTAAAGAAGTTTTCACTTCAAAAGCTGAACTTAACTCAGCCTTAATTAGAATTTTTTTCGGAATTCAGTAGTAAAGTTCAAGTTATTTTGATGAAATCAAAACTGAGATATTCATAACATCTTAAACAATCACCTACGAATAAATATTATTTATTCAGTAGACAATCACAACGGTTTTATAGTTTTGGGAAGGGATTTTTTGTAACGCCATCTCGTGAAGTATTTCGGTATTACATTAATATAAAATAATTAATAATTGGGAATTTAATTATTTTTATGATCGAACAATCACCAATAGTCGTCGAACAAACGATAATTGATCAACATGAATTAATCTGAGCGATAAAAATAAAGATATTTAGTAAAGGGGGCCCACTTAACGGTGATCATTTATTTAATTAATTATAAATAAACAAAAGACGAACAAACTATTTTTACATTCGAGCATTAACGAACAAACGACGAACAAATAATTAAAAATAAAAAAAATCCGAAAATAAAAAAGGGGGGCCAAATTTATAGAGCCCACTGAGAAGATCCGGCGAGAAACTCAGCGGGCTGTCTATGGGTTAGTTCGTTCATCAAACTCTACGTCGTAATCGACGAGTTCGACGAGGACCGGTGCTTTATGAACACAATTGTGTTTATGAACGTTTGCTGTGTTGCCTCGGCAACGGCCGTCTCTTTTCGGCAGTTTTTGTAAAGTAGACAAACTTATCTTCGACTAGAGTTACCATAGTTACCAGAGTTACCATAGTAGAGAAATATTTATGTACTATGGTAACTCTAAAAATGATTTTTTTTTCCCCACCTATTCACTGAAGTATACTTTATAGGTCTCTCAAATATAATAAGTGTATAATCTATGTATAGGTCTATGCACCTATTCTAGTAAGGTCGAGGAGGTGAATGAAGTTAGCCCCTCAAAAAAATTTTTTTTTCCTATTTGATACTTATTTTCTATTAATTCGTTTGTTCATCATTTGTTCATGATTGTTCACTGTTAATAATTGTTAGTTCTGCAGTTATTTATTTAAAAAAATATATTTAAAAATATACCTACAAGTTAGCCCCTCTAATGCAATTTTTAATATTTTTTCATCCTTAATGACTCTTAAATATTCATTTTCGATTGTTCTTATATAAAACACGTTTGTTCTCTTTCGAAATAACTCGTTTTTTGTTTAATTTACTATTTTTATTAGTTGAATAAATGTATGCAAAATATGTGTACTGCGCATGCGTCAACTATAATGCCTAAACTTTCTACGCGGTTTTAATCGTGAAAAAAAATCAAATATAAATCCTGAAGGAGCAATTAATTGGTATACAGTTTAATTAAAAAAATTAAAAAATAAATAAATGAAATAATGTGCATTGGCGTTAAGTTAGACCAAATACATTTTTTCCATCCTCCTACTTATCGTTATGAAGGTATAAAAAAGATAGGGAGTTCACATAGGTAATATAAACAAATAAGTAAATATGTTCATTATTTATCTTTCAAGAGATAATATAGGTATACATTATAATAACTTTTTTACTCAGTCGAAATTATATTCCTAACATTAGTAAAATAACATTTTAATACAATAGGTAAGAGGATGGAAAAAATGTATTTGGTCTAACTTAACGCCAATGCCAATGCACATTATTTCATTTATTTATTTTTTAATTTTTTTAATTAAACTGTATACCAATTAATTGCTCCTTCAGGATTTATATTTGTTTTTTTTTTCACGATTAAAACCGCGTAGGAAGTTTAGGCATTATAGTTGACGCATGCGCAGTACACATATTTTGCATACATTTATTCAACTAATAAAAATAGTAAATTAAACAAAAAACGAGTAATTTCGAAAGAGAACAAACGTGTTTTATATAAGAACAATCGAAAATGAATATTTACGAGTCATTAAGGATGAAAAAATATTAAAAATTGCATTAGAGGGGCTAACTTGTAGGTATATTTTTAAATATTTTTTTTTAATAAATAAATGCAGAACAAACAATTATTAACAGTGAACAATCATGAACAAATAATAAACAACGAATTAATAGAAAATAAGTATAAAATAGGAAAAAAAAATTTTTTTGAGTGGCTAACTTCATTCACCTAGGTCGAGGCTACTAGATACTCGAGAATTCTAAACTCGCCAAACCAGTAGGTGAGCTCACGGGGCTCTAGCAAGAGCAATGCTTAGTAGAATCTACCACCGGATCGGAAGCGCAATCCACCCAACCCTGAGAAGATCCGTCGAGAAACTCAGTGGATGTGTCTGTGGGTTAATTTACTCGCTGAAACCTTCGCTGCAAAAGTACCTACTGGTTCGAAGAGAACGATGACCGGTGCTTGAGGTACCTAAAAATACCGATAGCGGATCGGAAGGATCCGAAATGACTTGTTTAGGGCGACGTAGACTGTTTTGCCATTCGGTCCGCAGGATCGGGTATGAAAAAAATTATATTGAACTCTGATAGGTATGTATTGGGAAATTAAATACCATGATATAGTAACCGGCAAACATCTTGAGCAAATGACCTTGACTGCGCAGAACCGAATTTTAGATCACTTTGGTGGTGAGGGTGAGGCGCGACGGCAGGGGAAATCGTATCGAGCGCGTTATTGGTAGATCAGTCGAACCCTGCGCCCCGCACCGCGCCCTCATTCCGCTCGCTCCCAAAAGTACGCTTGCGTACAGTGAAAAATCTATCGTTATTAATCGTTAAGTTATTTGTTATAATTGCTTGTTGACTTTGTTGCCATTGCTATTTGTTGAGTGTTTGTTGATTTTTTATAAAAAATACACTATGCCGCGGCAAACTGGTGTAGTAATCAAAAGAAAGGGTAGAAAAATTGTGTACGACGTATATTGCTTCATTATAAAACAGGGGAAGAATGATATGGAAAAAGTAAAACAGACTTCGGAAGCAACAAAAACATCAGTGAGTACTGTTAGGTGCATTATTAACGAAGCTAAAGGCTCTGGCTTGCTCGCTGTGTTTGGGACTCCGGGTAAGAAAAGATCAGGGAAGAAGAAAGTTACCGGAATGGATAGTTTCGTTCAATCTGTAATAAAAAGATGTAATCATAATAACTACATAACAAGCAGCGAAACTCCGTACCGTAGAAAGGCTTCGAAAAATTTAAAGAAGATATACATTTTAATGGCTCGGAATGAAGTTTACGACGAATTATGAAAGAGCTAGGCTTCAGATGAAAAAAAAAACAGAAAATAATCGGAAGCTGGTAATTGAAAAAAGTAACATTCGATTACTACGAATCGAATATCTTAAAAAAATAATTAATTAGACAAAAAAGAAGATCGAACGACCGAGTTGTAAACTCCACCGATGAGCCCTATGTCGACTCATCACGATGATGGCGACTCGGGTGATGAAAACAGTGATGATGATGATGGTCAAGATTATGATAACGAAAAAAAAATTACAAATACCAGCTTCGCTTCAACTGAACCAAGACCTGGCAACAGCTCTAGTTTTGACTTAATAGAAGGAATATCTATTTTACCCCAAGATTAAATTATTACAATTATTAACCTATATTTTTTGTTGATGTTCTAATAAATATATAAATAAATACATATGTTGATTTTAATAATTTAATTGCATTATGACGCAGCGTAAAAAATGTGTTTGCACGTGAGTGTACCATGCGCAAACTTACCCCCACTACGTCAACAAATGCTCAAGAAGTTTGCCGGCTATAATACCTTGCGTTGAAATAATTTTATGCATAAAATTTCCATTTAATTTAGAAGAAAAATGCTTTAATTAAAATGAACTGATTGAAATGAGTTTTTTTTAATTCGATCGTTCGATAGGTTCGATATAGAATAATACATAGGGTAGAGTAGCAGAAAGACGATCTCAGTGAGAATAAACTTGCTTTATGATAGTTACTGCACGGGATTAGGTTCTAACAAAGGCGCCAAAAGTCGTAACTAATTAGACTAGTTTCCTAAATGCCTAAATTCTTTGCCGAATGCCGAAATGCCGAGATTCTTTACTTTTCTCTCCCACTAGTGAACTTTCGTTAATACGAATCCTCTTATTTTTTCCTTCACTATGTTATTAAGCATGTTTGTTTCTATTTTGTTAAATTATAGTATAAAAAAGTGCGGGTACCGTTTCATACTAAAAAAACTGCAATATTTTTTTTTATTGCTTAGATGGGTGGACGAGCACACAGCCCACCTGGTGTTAAGTGGTTACTGGAGCCCATAGACATCTACAACGGTAATGGCCACCCACCTTGAGATATAAGTTCTAAGGGTCTCAGTATAGTTACAACGGCTGCCCCACCCTTCAAACCGAAACGCATTACTGCTTCACGGCAGAAATAGGCAGGGTGGTGGTACCTATCCGCGCGGAATTACATATTTTTTCAAATCATGATAAATATGATATCAAATATGGTAGGTATTTTAAACTTAAAACAAAGAACAACATTTAGTTTTTGTTATTAATTTTGTCATTGACAATTATTGTCACAGGCACACAATTTCCTTTGAATCGAAATAATAAACACGGTTAAAATTTACACCAAGAACTATATTTACAACTTATAATAATATTAGAACCTGTTATACAATCTATAAAATTCTCAACAAATATCAATGTATTGACTGACACTATAATTCACAAACAGCCCAACCCGGCTTTAGTAAATTACCTAGTACCATGTAAAAATGTATTCTAATACTTCAAGAGTTAAAATAAAGGAAAGACAACATGTTTTAATTGCATTGGATCACTCACTCGCAGTCTTTTCAAGAATAAAGAATGTAATTCATTAGTTTTATCGCTATGATTGGGATCTATGCTTTCTAAAACATCTTTTGTCAGCTTGTCGAGTTAGAATTTCTGATACAAATTTCCGGTGTGTAAAAACTCGCAGTATATCGGCTCTCGCTTCCTGGATACCTTCACATACGATTTTACTCCTTTGTATGTTACCCTGAAAAGATGTAGCAATAAATATTGTGTTCCAGTAAATTGGATATGAAAATATATGTATAATATGTATGTTTACTTTGAGCAATTCCAAGAGAGGATGTTCGTGTGGCTGTAAGGCACTGAGAGCTCGCATTGGTGCTGATTCTAAACCTCGTAGTAGTACCGATAACTGTTCTCCCACGTCTGATTCCAATGATACCTATAAAGAAAACAATCTGAATAGTTATGGAGACAAAACCTCTACAATATAATATTATTAAAAACATTATAAAATTTATTAATACTATTTTATTTATTTTTTATTGCCCTTGTAGGTAGACGAGCATACGGCCCACCTGATAGTGAGTGGTTACCGTCGCCCATGGACTTCAGCAATGCCAGGGGTAGAGCCAAGCCGCTAAAACATATTTGTTTTATAAAAAAAAAAAAATTATAAGTTTCTGTTAATGGCGTTTTCTACGATCCAAACCACCACGTGGTTAGGATATAAAGTTAGAAAGCCTCACGCGTTACCTTTGGCCTTTAACCCAGTTGGAGTTAATGAAGCCCATAAACACCACAATGTGACTGCCCACTTTTAGACACGGTAGAAGTGTCGATTGCTAAACACACGGACGGCAAACTGGGAAGCATGTTGTGAAGCAAACAAGGCGAAATAAGGGCATTGGTAAGGTACGCATTAGTGCTTGCTTACATTGTGTTATCATTATTAATTAAGGCGCCATCATGAGGTTAGGAATGATCAATCGAACGGATGACAGGAAGGTAGGGGTCGAGGATAGAAGATCGATCAATAGAAAATCAAACCCGTAAAAATTATAATTTGCGTAATTACTGGTGGTAGGACCTCTTGTGAGTCCGCACGGGTAGGTACCACCGCCCCGCCTATTTCTGCCGTGAAGCAGTAATGCGTTTCGGTTTGAAAGGTGGGGCATTTACTGAGACCTTAGAACTTATATCTCAAGGTGAGTGGCGCATATCCGTCGTAGATATCTATGGTCTCCACCGATCCACCGGTCCACCGATCTAAGCAATAAAAAAATCGGTTGTCTGTAACGTCATAAGAAAATACTGATGGAATGGTTGAATTTTTCAATTATCGCAATTATCGTTGCTATAAACAATTGACACCACATTCACTTTTCACTGAACTTCATACTTGACGAAAACGTCCACGCGGATGCATCGCTCACTCAAGTAGGAGAGAGACAGATGTCGAACGCTGCCGAACGCGGAGGCCGATTGTGCTTCACTGTCACTCGTTGCGCGCTCTCGCTTGCACTTCAAGCCTTAAATGGAACGCCTCAGAGCGAGGTACCGAGTCATGTTTTTTCGTGCGTGCAGCCTGCTCCATCGAATTATAAGACGTTGTCACGTAAAAAAAAAGAAACCAGTCTGTTCAGAAATAACAATTTTTGTGACAATTTATTGGTCTTACGAGATCGTCCATCTGTGCGGTGAGGTGGTGTAGCTTCCAGCCGTCCGCGGTGGCGAGCACGTGTCGCTGTGCGGCGATGGCGGTGATGTCACGCGGACGCGGCTCCCGACGTTTGACGTCACTGGGTCGCACGAAGTGCAGCGCCGTGCCGCGCCACCCGCACACGTAGCTAGAGCCCAGCTGCGGACCTGTACATATCGTCTTTTCGCATTAAAAGTGTACAAATTTGCAAAAATATTCGAAATTGAGTTAATATGCGGAATCATTTGGTTCATCAATCAATCATTGGCAAATGTACACATTTCCCGGTAAATGTTAACATTTGCCTCCTCGTTTGGGTAATGTGCATTCAACTAACATTTACAATTTCAAAGAAGGGAAACGTACATTGAATTCACAATGACCATGTCCTTTTGGTAAATGTGAGCATGGCGTAGAAATTATGAATTACATTACATACATCCTAACCTAACCTAACCTACGACATATTATATAATATGCAAAGAAAGGTATGTTTTGTTTGTCATTTACATTTTTTAATTAAAATAATTTTCGTTATTAAAGCCTTTTGTATTATTGTTTATTTAAATAAATATTTTTTTGCAACAACATTATTAATTTATTTGTATTCCAACTTTTCTTAAAACATGAAGGTAAGAGTATACATTTACCAAAACGTGAAGGCAAGAGTACACGTTTGCCGGGAAATGTACATAATTATACATTATATTCAGTTCACATATTTTATACCTAACTTTTTGGCAAATGTGCACATTTACCGGTAAAAGTGTATATTTCCCAGGGGTGTACATTTACCGTAACACATACACCGATATTTAATAGGACTACAATGTACGATCACATACTGAAGAATAGGTTTTTAATAATTATTATATTTCTGTATCTCTTTTAAACGTCACTGAATATAGCATAAAAGGGACGGTTAAGGGGCGAGTACAAGAGCTCATTTTGAATTTTTATTAGGACTAGCTGACCCGGCAGACTTCGTAGTGCCTCAATCGATTAATAAAAGACTTATACTTTTGTATAAAATAAACTTAAAACAAACAAAAGGAATCCGTTCGACGAGGGACACATCAAAGGAAAAACAAAATTGTTATTTTTATTTAATTCCGAGCACTTTCATATTTATCTACCTTTTAAACCCTCTCTGGCCTTCAACAAATAATTCAAGACCAAAATTAGCCAAATCGGTCCAGCCGCTCTCGAGTTTTAGCGAGACTAACGAACAGCAATTCATTTTTATATATATAGATAGAAGATAGATTGCTTTATCTATACTAATATATAAATCTACAGTGGTTTTTACGGATGTTCCGTTATAACTACTGAACCGTGCATCCCATTTAATTTGAAACTTGGTATCCATGTAGAAAATACATGTACTTAATAGATAGGCTAATATTTATATGAGTGTTGGACTCCCTACACCAGTTGCGGGGGCGTTAATAAAATCTTTGTGGGGGTGAGAAATAATAATGTTAATTTTAAATGCCCAACGAAGCGGACGGGTACAGTAAATAAAAATTAAAGATAATAGTAAAAATATGATCTGTTTCCGCACAAAGATTGATTATATATTATAGTAAGATCAATATAGAATATATTATGTAAATTAAATCGAAATAAACAACATATCCTTTTAAATAATGATAATTAGTTGCTGCGACCAACGTGTCGTTTTTCGTTTCATTCGATGTTTTTTGATATCATTATTTTTAAACATAAATCCTGAAATATTTTCTAATTGTCTATAAACACTGATATTAGATCCCACATAAATAAGGTATACACAATAAGTACGCATGTTTAATAATTAGTAATTATTATAATTAGCAGCTTAGGTTTCGAATAGGAATTGTTTTGCGGCGAAACCAAACGTCAATAGTATTGTTGCAATGGTACTTAACAGAAGTGAACATGATTTCTGTATAACCGTGCGGGTCTCTAATTATTACACTGTAATAATACTGTCTCTATTCACGCAAATACTCACGTTTTGGTGTTTTTATAGTTATCTGAGGTGGCGACGATGGCTGCTCGTCATTCTGATAGTCACAATGTCTGACGTCATTAGTCAACCTGCGAATACAGTTTTTTTTTCGAATTTTAGGATATTGTTTCAATTTCACACTATGTCTTTTGGACTATTTTATTTTCTACTATGTATTGGTCCTTCATAGTGATATTTGTACTGAACTTAATATTACAAACAGGAAAGATTTGTCTGTTTGTTTGTATTAAATAGGATCCGAAACTACTGAACCGATTTGAAAAATTCTTTCACTATTTGGAAGCTACACTATTCCCGAGTAACATTGGCTATAATCTTTTTTGAAATAAATTAGGGTTCCTTACTCCAATAATGTAACCCAAGGTGTAAAATAATTTCCTATCATATTCTTTAGATCGCGTGCCCTGCGAAAACTATTGTTGATAGAATAAAATAATATACTACGACTTTGTATAACACATTATTATTGACAAAAAGTGTTGCGACAGCATACATCTAACTATTGTAGTTATGCCGCAACAACTGTTCTTTTATTAAAAAAAATAAAACAACGTCAAATATCGTTGAAATTTTTGTTAAAGACCCAAGCGGAGCCGGAGCAGGCCGCTAGTGTTCTAATAATAACAAATGTTGTTCGAGACTAAATGAGTACAAAGTATAGCTTACGTCTGTTTCCTTGGTTTCTTTCTAGGAGAGAGGTCACTATCTATAGGCGGGGGCTCCGGTTCGTCGTCCGGGTGTGGAGACGAGGAGGCCGAGATTGTGGTCGAGCCTGAACCTCCACCTCCAGCTGGCACGTCTTCCCAGCCTGTGCCAGTATTGTAAGCACTTGTTTGTACTATGCTTATGGGTTTTATTGGCGAACTGTAAACAATGATAAAAAGTCAGAACCCGATATTTTATGGTAGTTTTCCAATTACAGTACTAGAGCGCATTATTGATTATCTAGCGGGGTGGTGGTACCTACCCGCGCGGACTCTTAAGAGGTCCTACCGCCAGTTATGCTCTGTAATTGGAAAAGTACGTATAAAATTGTTAATCACGTAAATCGATGTATGTACCTCTCGAGATCCCTTTTTCTGAGTATCGAGGGCCTCGGTTGCGCTGTAATGGAAGTTGTAGAATTCGAGGACAAAAGGGCCGGAGACCGCCTGGTTTCTGGTAATGCCGATGAAGAGTTCACCTGGTTCACTGTTTGTAAACAAGATGTTGAGTAAATGTTTTTACATTTTAGTTATATAATATCGTCTTTTCGCATTAAAAGTGTACAATTTCCAAAAATATTCGAAATTGAGTTAATATGCGGAATCATTTGGCATCACCAGTATTTTTTTCATAAATACTGTCAAAAGAGCGTAGTTTAGTTTTAGTTTTTTTTTTGTTTAGTTTACCTATAGTTTGACTACTACAGTCAAAATCTGTTATAACGACATCGAAGGGACTGCTCATATTCAGTCGTAAAAACCGATAGTCGTAACAACCGGTAATGTTTAATGTGTATCGTGCAAGTACAAACAAATCGATAGGGAATTATTGGAAAAATATATTTACATAATACGCGATTTTTCTTCAATATTAATTTGTTTTCTTTTTCTTTGCGACATTTTGAAAGTTTCACGAATAACTCCACAAAATTTTGGTGCGTCTTGTGCATAGATAAGTAACAAACTAACTAAGAGATATGAAGAAGCGGGCTTTGACTACCGCATGCACGTGTTTTGTTTCGAAGAATTAGAAAAGACCCTACACTAAACTAAATCCTATTGTTTTCTTTCCTGATTTTAAAAGCCATTGAAGATAAATGTGGATACCTATTCAAATTGTTTACAATACAGCTTAGCCGGTCGTTCTAACAGATCTAATTCTCCGAAATATTAGTTAAATGTGGTCGTTTTATGAGGTATGTCGTTATTACCAATGTCGTAGAAAGCAATATTTTTAACAAGGCGGTCATATGGCATTCAGCCGGGACCTTTGTTCTTGGTTATTATAACCGGCATGTTGTATTAAACGATGTCGCAGTAAACGGTTTTGACTGTATTAACAAAATAAATACATAATTTTATCTTAATTTAAAAGACATATAATGTAACTGGTAAAGACTAAAAAATAATTGTTGCAATGATGATTAATATTAAAAATATCATATTATGTTAAGCCTTTAAAACACTCTCCTGTAAAATATAGTAAGTTTTGAGATTATACAGTTTTAGTGCGAGAAGACGATATCTTTTTTTTTTATGTCAGTATAAAAATTATTTTGTCTCGTGTCCGTATATACCTGACGGATGTGTGTGGGATTGCGCGTAAGGTGTGAGCGGCCGATGTACGTGCGCAGTGAGCGCGTGCGCGAGTCCGCCCATAGGAGCGCTGGCCACGTTCGCCGCGAGCGAGAGGCCTGTGAGGCCGCCGTGTCCCAGTCCCGTAGCCGCGGTTGCGACGTGACCCAGTCCCGCGGAAGCCGCGTGACTTAATCCAGCCGAAGCGGGAGCACTGCCGCCGTGTCCTAAGCCCGTCGAAGTGACGCCGGCGTGTCCGAGTCCCGCGGAATTAGTCGTAAGACCGAGTCCGGTAGAGGCGATAGTAGCGGCAACTGGCGGGTGCGTGAGGTTGGCGGCTGGCGCGGGGGAGTGCGCGGGGTGAGGGGCGCGGGGCACTTCGTAGTACAGCTGTGTGGGCGCACTGTTACCCACTACACCGCGAACGCCTACACTCGCCACACCTACCACCTTCAACAAAAACAATTTGCAATTTGCATTACATCTATACGAATATATAAATCTACAATGGTTTTTACGGATGTTCCATTATAACTACTGAACCGTGCATCCGATTGACTTGAAACTTGGTATTCATGTAGAAAATACGTGTACTTAATGGATAGGCTAATATTTATATGAGTGTTGGACTCCATACACCAGTTGCGGGGGCATTAATGATGAGAATCTTTGTGGGGGTGAGAAATAATAATGTTAATTTTAAATGCCCAGCGAAGTGGATGGGTACAGCTAGTTTTTAATATGACTAATGTCAATACTTGTGTCTGTTATTTGGTTTATACTAGATATAGTAAAGTTTACAATTTTATAGATGAGTCGTCTATTATCAAAGGTGGCAATCTGTGCATTTGGACAAAAAAATGTTATTGATATGTCAGTACAGATTTATTTGAATATAATCGTCTCCTTCAAAGAATTCGGTTCAAAACCTGCATTAAATAAAGGTTAATACTTAACCTGTTATTTATCTAAGATGTCGTTCAGAAGAGTTTTGTGACTGCCAATGGAATACAAAGTCAATAATTCGTTTTTCTGATTTACCAATAATTGTCCAAAAGTCACATTGCCGGCTTTGATAATAGACGACTCAGATATGCTTTAGAAAAAAGAAAACAACTAAAAAGCATTCAATGTTGCAGATAATGGCTATGGCGGATTGAAGCCTCTCATAACCTTCGATACTTTCTTTAAAACACTTTCCCATTTCAACACAGAGATATTCTTCATTTGCTTAATGTCTAACTCCCATCTAGCATGTTTTAAATGTTATAAAATTATCTCATCATAAGACTCTGTAGGGCTGTATACAATACTCAAGCATGTACTTTTTATACAGAATGGTGGGCACACTTGGGTATTCCACAGCATATAATGCTAGTTGAAGATGGAGTTTATTATTTATCTATCATCACTGAAGCGCTCATTAATGATGGTAGGATGTATTGTTTCCGAACCAGCATGGGTAAGCACCATCCTACCTATTTTTAACATTAAGAAGTTGCAAATTCCAGTTTGAGGAGTGGGCAGTCATGTAATACAGAACAATTACTGGCTCTTTTAACAATGCAGTGAACTGAAAACAACAAAAATAGCATCGCTGAACCACATACAAGGTTTAGCTTACCAACACGATACATTGGACTTTCTTTCTGAATTTTCTTATTATTAGAAAACTCACTTTTGCTGGTTGGTAATTTCGCTGCAGCAGTGGTAGAGGTCGAGGTGGCGGTCCTGCAGAAGTAGGGGAAGCTGTTGGCAGCCTAGGACTTAGTCCACGAACTGTGCTTGATATTACACCACTTGCTGTAACATTATGATGAATATTAATTAATAAATTATTGTAATAAATTTATATCAAACAAATAGCTTTATTAATGTAATTATTGGTGTCTTTGACTAAAACTTACAATTGAGTGTTGAAGTGGTTGGTATTGTGAGTATTGTGGATAGAGAAGCAGGAGCAGGAGTTGATGGTCTTGTTGCATACACCAATGCACTGCGGGCAGTGCGATTGGTGTTTGACCATGTGCTGCCCGAATTCACTGCACATAAACATTAATGTTACTGTTTCATTTAAGAAAATTCTTAATGGTTTTCATATTTTTAAAGAAAAATCTTTTCATTAATTCTGTTGTATCAGACATTATATTTGGAAAAATTAGTATGATTTAACATACCTAATCCGGAAGATTGAGAGACAGGCGGTGCCACAGGTCTCACTGCAAGGGATGCTCCAGCAGCGAGTCCGCGTGGCACATGACTTGTTGTACTCACAGTTTTGGTCACAAGAACCCCTCCTGAATTACTCACACTTGACAATTGAACAGCTGAGAACAGAAGTTTTCATGGTTTACTTAGTATTTTTGGTTTGTTTTAGAATATTCTAGATTTTGGAATTACTACAAGAATATTTCACATTTTTACCTGGTCTTGTATTATGATGGGTTGATGGTGGTATAACTCTGACTGTAGGAGGTAATGTCCTCACTGATGAGTTTACCACTACATTTCCGGCACCTGTGACAAGCTGTCCTACATTCAGTACCTGTGCACCACTCACTGATGATGCAACATTGGTTTGTATGGTATTCTGCACACTGGCGTTGTTAGATGTTGATGCAGGAGCTGACAACTGAGTTCCTTGACTTATGATTTGTGTAGCGGGACTTATAATTTGACCGCTTGGTGTGATCAGTTGTGATTGGGATATAATTTGTGAGTTTTGTCCTAATATTTGGGACCCTTGGCTGACAATCTGAGTTCCCTGCAATATTGGTGATCCGCTTAATATCATGTGAGGCTGAAAGTTTTAAACAATGTACTGTTTGCTCAAAAAAATATTTTTTTTTGTTTCACAAAGAGCTGAGAAACCCACCACCCATCAGGTGATAAATAGGTAGGAACACATTCTGCTTAAACGAGTAGCATAACCTGCACTCCCATATAATTAACTTCCAATCATATTGGTATTAAATTGAATAGCAGCAATATTATGTCTACCAGCTAAAGTAGCTACATTGGTACTTGGTGCAGGCTGTGAGTGTAAATAAATATAAGTTTTTAATGAGATTTGTGATTTGCAGTAGATAAAACATGGCATGCAGGCTTATGGCATGCTTTATGGTAAAAGTGATATATACATTTAAAAGCATCATTTAAAGTTAAATGATGATTGCAATAATAAAGTATAAAATTAAAATATATTTTCGTGCTGCAGTAAAATGTGTTTTCACTTAATCACTTTCACTTAATAATGTGTGAACATAAATAGTTACTAGATAATTCCTAAGATGATTCCACTTTATTCTTTGCTTTATCTTCCCAATTAATATAATACTAATACAATTTGTTTTAGCATTTCTCAGTAATAATTTTATGTATGCATTGGCTAATTTTAGTTTCACACATAACAAATACTGTTAAGAATACTGTTTTTTTTAAATTATGTAATTCTTTCTTTGGTTTGCTACCAATCTTCTAATTGTCTGTAGTTGGCCAAGTTTTGCATTATATAAAAAAATTACAAGACTAAATCTAGACAACTTAAAAATATAACTACAAAACTGTATACACGAGAAGAGCAAGGATTTATGACAGATTGATAAACTGATAATTGAAATTTATAGCATAATTGTACTACGGTCAAAAATACGGTCAAGTTGAGTCCGCCTTTAACACTGAATGGCGTATTAGTGACAGGATACTATAGTTCTAAATATGAAGAGACGATTTATTTTTCGCAAGTTGTAGAATGGATTCCATTCAGTTATTTTTTAATTTCCTACCCACAAAAGCCATTACATTTAAAACAATAGAAACTGGAAATAAAATCGTTTTAAATTTTTCCGGTTGATTTTGGAGTCACTGAAAATACATCCACATTGAAGGTGTGTATAGCTTGGAAATTTAATGTAGGAGTTATTTATGAAATTTTATTTCTTATAATGTTATACATTTACCTGGGAGACAACATTCGGCGCAATAATCTGCGCCAAGCCAGGTCGCATCACTGTCGAACTAGCGTTGGAGTGACCCAGTATGGGGTTAGAACCCGAAGTTTTGGTTTGTCCACTTATTAAATGCGCCATTTTAACCTCATTATTAGTTACATTTTTAACTATAGTGATTTTTTGAGGCGCCAAATCTATTGGGTACATCTTGCCAGTTGTAACAGATCTATCACTTTCCATATTACCACTCATTTTGAATGGGCTGACTTTAATTAGAATCGCTTTTTAAAGGTATTTAGTACCGCATGCCACTTGATTTCATAACTTTATTTATTAATAAAGTTAAAATCTTGTTAACTAAACAAAAACTAAGAATTTGTTTGACCAATTTCTACAAATTTTGACAATAGCACAAAGTAGTAAGTAGCATATTTTTTCTTTGTTTTGTCTACTCAATTGGTACAGGCAAACGAAACAAAGTTGATAGTCTTTTGCAATGTTTGTACGATTGAATTTTTTACACAATAACTGAAAAAAATATATAAAGAGATTGTAGTTGATTAAATAATGGAAATTTATAAAAAAGTCTTAGACAGACTTTTCAATGATAACATATATAAATTTTTTATCTGAAAAAAAAAACTCAACTGACAAAAAAAACCTTTGATAGAAGTGACACATACCTTCACAAGAACCTAACTTTCTCTCGCATGACGATACCTATTTAAGAAATAGCGACAGAAATAAGCAAAGATGGTGGTGCTACCATGCGGGTTCACAATATCCTAGCACAAGTTTTTGGATTTAATTAAAGCGATGAAAGCCTTCGTGAACAAGCGTTAGTATGTTTTCTTTAGAAAAATTGGTAACGCTTTATACGTGTACACCCAGCATCTTTAGACTTTGTAAAAAGTCGAGAAACCATGACTAGGCCTATTTCTCTCTCTCTCCCTCTCTCTCGCTTGTGCACTTTCGTAATACTTTGCTGCTACGAAGCCACATTTATAGAAAGCTATTTGGCTTTAAGCCAAAAAACACAAATTAACCAAATATATTATTTAATAAATGTATCCATCGAGTCGCCGCCAAAAAGCTCTCAAGACAATGACAAGCATGACAAAACTACTGTCTACGATACGAACGGTGCACGGGTTGTCTTTGGTACGCGATGGCGGAGCATATTGACTGTAGTGATTTTATGGAAGAAAATATACAAAAATTTAATAATGAAAGGCGGAGTAGCAAACAATGGGTCAAACTTAACGTTGGTGGAACATATTTTTTAACTACAAAAACAACTCTATGTAGGGATCCTAATTCATTTTTGTATCGATTAGTTCAAGAGGATAGTGACTTGATATCAGACAGGGTTTGTTCGATTTCATATTGTCTTTTTGTATGCAAATTAATGTTCCCTTTTATGTTTGTTAATATATTCTTAACATTGTTTCAGGATGAGACTGGCGCTTATTTAATAGATAGAGACCCGACATATTTTTCACCTGTCCTCAATTATCTTCGCCACGGTAAATTGGTGATTAACAATGATATTGCTGAAGAAGGGGTTCTCGAAGAAGCAGAATTCTACAACATTACGGAACTTATAAGATTAGTTAAAGAGAGAATATGTCTCAGAGAGAGAAGACCTTTGAAAGATTCCAAGAAACATGTATACAGAGTTCTGCAGTTTCATGAAGAGGAGCTGACACAGATGGTTTCCACAATGTCAGATGGTTGGAAATTTGAACAACTAATCAATATTGGTTCACAGTATAACTATGGCAATGATGAACATGCAGAGTTCCTTTGTGTGGTTAGTCGTGAATGTGGTAGTACACTCAACAGTAATGACATTGAGTCAACAGATCGTGCAAAAGTGTTGCAGCAAAAAGGCTCACGAATGTGAGCTCTGATTTTACTTTTGTTTATTTTTTTGTGATCATAACTCTGTGTGATGTGTACATATTGTGAAAAGAATAAACAGTCTTAAATAATTATTGGTATTGTAACAAAAGGATCTTACAAGATTAAGGTTGATAATGCAATAATTTAATAGTTAGTAAGTAACTTGTGTTGTCTGAATTTTATGGTAGGAAATACTCAATTGCATAAATTTAGGAAATAGGGAGTAAAATGTATTTTTGAGTCTATAGTTTATTAGTGTATTTAGCAACAGGTTGTACCAGGCAATTAAAGTGACCCATTGGTCCTATATGTCCATACAAAAGTGTGTGCTATTCTCTAGTTTATTATGAAAGGAGAGCGAATATTAATTATTGTAATTGTGAGTGAATTGTGAATGAAACTCGGAGACTAATAATGTTCTTTGTACATTTTCTGTTTCATTGTTTTGTAATTACTATAAAATAACAATCTGTACCTTAACAATTCCAGATATGCTCACATACCAAACGTAATGGAAACAACATTAAAATGCATTTGTTCTATTAAAAACGTAATTAAGTAAAAAAATTGTTTGTGTTTATGCCTTTATTTCAGTGAATAAGTAAACAATTGACTGAAAACGTAATATGATTTGACACGCCTTCACATATTAGTCTTTTAAAGTTAAGTTCATAACTACACAATATATAAATCTATAACACTATGTTTTAAAAAAATAAACATTAGCACTATTTAAAACTTAATTATATAATTTATTATAAAATTTTGCATTTAAACTGCATTAAATATAAGTTAACAAGACAACCTGTTAGATATTTTATAACATTATTATTATTATCAAAATACAGAAAAGTCACACTCTTAAGGCAATCGGGGGTTTATTGTTGTGTAGTTAGCATTTTATGGTATAATAAATATACCATTTGTTTTATTTCTCACAGTCTGACCTAGCACCAGTCTGCCATATATGTAAAATCTTCAAACATTTTATGATCTGTGGATGACAGTGGTCTGGGTTCCTTAGGCGGTGTAAGCACAGCTGCTTCAGAGGTAAACTCACTGTCAAAATTGCTAACATCTTCCAAGTGTTTTATTGTTGGCACAAATGGTGGTTTCACTTTACGCAATAACAATTGCTCCCAATCAACATTGCGGAAGAAAGCCTGCTTCTTCACATCTTCAGCATCTCTTTCAGAAGAACCCAATCGTCTTTCTGGGTTTTTCCTTAACAAACGACGCATCAATGCAATAGCTTCTAAAGATAAAGTTCTCGGGTAACGCACTTCATCATTAACGATTGAATCAAAGACTTCACCTTCGTCTTCACCTGGGAATGGCGATTCTCCCACTAACATTTCAAAAATCAATACCCCTAGGCCCCACCAATCAACAGCACGAGTGTAAGATGTTTCTGTCAATACTTCAGGAGCCAAAAATTCGGGTGTTCCACAGAAGGTTCCAGTTCGATCGCCCCATCCCATTCCTTCTTTACAAAGGCCAAAATCAGCAATCTTTACATAACCCTCAGTATCTAATAATAAATTGTCTAATTTTAAATCTCTATATATGATATTATTTTCATGTAAATACTGCAGACCTAACACTACACAGGCTGCATAAAATACTGCCCTCGGTTCAGTGAACACATCAGCATGAATGTGCATCATGAGATCACCTCCAGCTGCATATTCCATAACAAAGCAGACATGTTGTTCTGTTTGGAAACAAGCAAAAAGATTGACCAAAAATGGATGTCTAATTGCATTAGCTACTTCAAATATTCTTTTTTCAGATAACAAAGAATCAACCTCATCTCTTGCTATTATATCACCTTTCTTTAAAGCTTTAATTGCAAAATATTCATTAGTAGGTTTGTACTGTGATAAGATAACTTTTCCAAAATGTCCTCTTCCAAGGACACTCAACAGCCTGAAACTTTCCATAGACATTTCGCCAGATTGCCTTCTGGAATCTTGTTCTTTTCCTATTGTTTCTATTACTGATGATGATCTTGAGGATGACAAACGGATGTTACTTGTTACTTCAACAATCTGGTCTTCATTACTTGGGTATTCAAGCACCAGCTTGGGAGAGGGAGACGGAGGATACTCAACCAAAGGAGTATCACATGATGGAGTTTGTGGTTCCTTTGAAACATAATGGTCTCTGGTGTAAGAATCTTCTAAAAATGCAAAGGCTTCTTGGAGCTCCTTTTCCATTCTGAGTGTAGAGACATTAGGAGGAGGTTGAAGAGGCAAAGTAGGTTTTGGGGGTGGCACTGATGGAAGTTGTGGAGTTGGTGTTGAAGGTAATCCTAAGGGCCTTACTCCAGCCATACCCCCAAGTGTAACATTAGGATTTTCAATTTCTCTATTATCAAACGTGGCAGATTCGAAACTGTGTTGTTGTGATGTAGTTATATGAGCATTTTGAATATTTTGAATGGATGGAGAAGATCTCTTGAGTAACCTTCCTAAAACAACAGCAGGAATATGCATATCGCCATAAGATGGTCTTGGAATATTTTTTCCTTGTTGTTTGAAAATTTTTCTCTGGCGTTGAAGTTTAGGTTTACGAGATATAATAGGATTAAGAAACTTTATTTCAGCAAAAAGAAGTCCCTGTGGTTCAAGTTCTAGAGCCATTCCATGGCGTATATCATCAATAAATTCTTCTAATCTCAAAAACTTGATAGCACATAAACCACGCCAGTCTTTCCAATGTATTCCAATTTCCAACTCTCTTGACTTGTCTAATTTGATAGTGAATCTGAAAATTTTCATAAAATTCATAAGTGCTAAAACAATGTATTAGCTATCATCAACAAAACTTGAAATATAAGGATTTTTCATGTACTGATTTATCATCTTGCAGATTTTCTTAAAAACATGAAAGTTTTTGGATAATTTTTTGAAGAATCATAATACAAAAAAAGATTTGTTGGTAGGGAACGCAAAAATAATGAAATTCTATTTTAACTGTTAACATTTATGATTTCATAGAAATTTTAGTCATAGCACAAATATGCCTAAGTATTGCTCTTGATAAGATAATGAGTAATAGCAAAGCACCCAAAAGATTATAATTCAAGGTAGCAAGTTTGAAAGATAAATGTAATTAAAGGTTATATAATAAGTATGCAAGTGAAATACAAAATAAGAACATTTAGGAAGAGCATAATTACATTATATATAGAATAATTTTGTTATTAAAATAAATTGTTTCAATATATAATTTTTTGTTTAATTATTATTTGCATTGATGGACATCATTAAATTATTTTAAATTATTATAGGTATTATGATGTATTTAAGCAATATTCAAATTTCAAATTAGAGTTCTTTTGACATTATACTTAAAAACCAAGACAAATGAATCGTTTATGTGCTTTTATTACTATTTAAATGTTGAACTCACCTTTGATCCCAAGCTTGTTGAGAGCAAGGTCTCCAACTTGTCTGAGCAACATTGTGATTGTCCAGCTTTAAGACTGCCATTATTTCATTGCTGGTGTCTTCTTTTATACTGTAAGTATATTTCATTGAATTGCGTATGGTTACTCCTTTAACAAAGGACTTCAGATCTGATGGGCTGGCTAATGGATCACGACGACTGCGACCTGGGACATCATCAAGAAGATCTTGACAACCCATCAATCTCACTTCGAGTGTACCAGTGACTTGTACACAAGGGCTAATCAAAGGTGCAGGTGACAGAAATTGAGTTCTTGATCCACTTCCTCCAGACAAGCTCACATAGCCTGGACTTGAGGCAGTACTGCGTAATTCATGACCCAACTCTACAAAAGCTGCACTTTCAGCAGGTAGTTCCTGCCTACGCATATCCAACGACCTACGGAGCAAGTCTAGTTTTTGTGTTGATTCTAAGAGTTGAGTCTGAGCTTCTTGCAAAGCTTTTTTGTCAGTCAATTTTTTGTCACTCTGTAACAGTCTAATGGCATTTTTAGAGCCTTCTACAACAGCTGCTTCAATTCTGAGACGATTTCTGAGCTCTGCAATTCGTTCATCAAGTAATGCATCAACACCACTCATATCAGAATTCCTACCATCACCATTTGCTCCAGCAGTATCACCTTTTTGCTGTTTGGTCAGTTTTGAAATGCGTAATTTTAAATATTCAATTTTGACTTTTGAATCAGCCAACATTTGATGTGCTTCCGCAAGCAGCTTTTTGTCTCTAGACTGGTTGCTGTTGCTAATGCTCTGTATCATATTTTCAGCACCTTGTTTTACCTTCAATTCAATGTTTAGCTGTTTCTCAAGTGATGCAAGTTTGCGATCTGTAGTTGCTTCTCCAAGCTGTCTTTGTTGTTGTGCTGCTTCAGATGCTAAAATGATTTCTTCGTCATAAGACAGATCTTCTGGTGATGTTGGTGTTGATTGTCCACGAGATAATAGGAGCTGCGATTCTAGCTCCTGCAGATCAGATTTGAGTTCATTAAGTTTGATGTTAGCTTTCTTAACAATATTGGCGACATCCGATAGGGATCTCCGATCTGTAGCTACCTCACGAAGTTTCTCGGCACCTTCCTTTATTTTAAGTTCTTTTCGTATTTCTCTACGTATGACATCTTTGAGCTCCTCTAATTTCGACGGCAATGCTATTTCTGGAATACACTCAGTCTTGATTCCGTACTTGACACCGAGTTCGTGAAGAACTGGGTGTCGAATATAATCACTATGATAATAACCTGGGTCTGCCATAATTGAGGATGCACGGTGTAATGTCAGATAACCATAATTATGTAGGAAAATCTCACTACTAGAGCTTCGGGTATTCACAAAGGCTTAGCTGAAGTACGGTACTCTTCAAACACAATATGCATTGAATTAGTAAAAAATATCATGGTTTGTCAAGTTTCCAATTAAAGATCAAATAAATTATGTGCTATTAAACCCACAAAACAAAACAGTTTACAAATCAATCTATTGAAATCAACGAAACGACGACTCAAAGACATTTTCTTCTAATTTCAAGTTCATCCAATTGGTAAGGCAAAGAAGGTTACGACTATAGGGTCAAATCTTTGATTTAACGATTCCAAGGAGGCATAGTCTGTTGTTTCTATTACTGCCTTCGATCAAAAATTTTACTTGATAAATTATCAAAACCTTGGTGCCAGTTTACCTTTAAGATAATTTGAAAGAAAATACGAAGTTATATTGGAAGTTAATTCATCCAATAAATAGATATCATATTCGCTAGATTGAATCCCGTGAGATCGTCTACACGTTAGGTGAAGCTGGTATAGCCCCTCGACGCTACCAGCATAGTATGCAGCATAGGTAGGGGAAAAAAAACACGTGTGGCACTCGGGGACTGCCGCGGTAAAGCTATAACATAGCATTTTTTATCAACTTACGCAATTATAATTAGACAATAATAATTTAATATTAAAAAAATAAAATAAAATAAGACCACGCTATATTTATAAACATTAGCAAAAGCAAAACAATAACTGTCCCCTTCACACTCATAAACAAGACCGCGCGAGATGGGCAGACTTTTCATGATTCGCATGCAGTGCGACGTGACATCACGCCGCGCGCTTATTCACAAACTACACAAGTGCAACGTGTGAATGTGTTGAACACGAGCTACATGGTAGGTGGAGTGGAGTATGTTAGGTTTTATTTTCGTTACGGAATTTCTTGATTCGGTCGCCGTGTTCAAAGCCCGCGATAAAAACTATGCAATAGCTTAAAAGAATTGACGGTTTACCTGAATGTAATGACGTTTGTGGGCTGATGATGATGATGACTATTAAATACCACGGCGTGAATATTGCAACTCACTATGAAGTACGAGATGTCAGTTGATGAAACGAAAATCACTACTGACTTCAGTTGATTTTTTGGCGGGAACGTGAGGACCGAAATTATGTGAATTGTTTTGTTTTGTTATTTTAGTATTTGGTCAGGCTTACACATGTAATAACAGTGGTATATTAGCTGTTTATTATGTGTGCATTGTTATTTATGCACTTATGAATGCGGAAAAATGAAAATGTTGCTTTCCGGGTTCTTTCTAAAAGCCCGCTAAATTTTGTGTATTTGTAACCACCATTTTAATGAGACTTTATTTCATCCTCTCTCGTCCTGTTTCATTTAATTTCATCTTCATTAATTAGTCTCAATTAAATTATTTTCACCTCATTTCATCCATATAACTTTTTCACTTATCTATATTTATATATATTTATAATATATGTATAACAAAATACATACTTATACATTAAACATATTTCCTAAAGGCTCTGTGGTGTGATATCTTCGCCTTTGCTATTGGAAGACGGAACTACTACTACAAAATCACTGTCACCTGGCTTTCAAGTAGAAATTTTATTTGCGGTGTTTGTTTCCTAACTTTCACTAAGTCTAAGTGATGTGAAAGATCCCCAGCATATCTGTTTTTACCTTTTTATTGTAATCGTACAACCATCATGTAAAACATATGTTCTATCAATAAGCGAAAAATTTAGATAGAATTGAAAGGCTAGCGTAACTACTGTCTGTCACGGTACCTACTCATCGCTCAATTCTGCAACTGTCACATTTACAAGAGCTAGGTCATCGTCTCATGGAAAAATAATGCCAGTGAAAGTAGACATTACACCACCTCCACCAGCTAATTCAAAACAACCTGGTGTGACAAAATCCCTCCTTTACAACGGCTCTAAATTTCAAGGACATCAAAAAAGTAAAGGCAACTCTTATGAAGTCGAAGTAGTTTTGCAGGTTAGTCACAATAACAAAGTACGCAATATTGATAAACAATATTTTATCGTGTTTCTGTGGATGTAATTGTAAAAGTTTATAAAGTAATTACTTTAAGACTTAGCAATGACATCTATGTTTTGAACAAATGGGGCTCAAAGGCTTATTAAATTTTTGTTAAAGTATATAATTTTAGAAACTTATGTAACTTATTTTTACAGCACGTAGACGAAGAAAATTCATACCTTTGTGGATATTTAAAAATAAAAGGTTTAACAGAGGAATTTCCAACACTCACAACATTCTTTGATGGTGAAATAATTTCATCCAAATATCCCTTTCTAACAAGAAAATGGGACGCTGATGAAGATGTTGATAGGAAACATTGGGTAAGTGTAGTTATCTAATTTTATAATAAAAACACTTTAATAACATCGTTTGTAGGACTGTTTAAATTTGTTTCTTTTTATTTCTTTCTAGAGTAAATTTGACTTATTTGTACCATATTTAAAGACTTTCAACTCGGATTCATTTGATTATGAGTCTCTAGCAAAGGCTGATTATGTGTTTATGAGATGGAAAGAACATTTTTTAGTTCCGGATCATACAATAAAGGATATAAATGGTGCTTCTTTTGCTGGTTTTTATTATATATGTTTTCATAAGTCTGCAGCCACAATAGAAGGATATTATTACCACCGGAGCTCAGAATGGTAAGTTATGACAATTTCATTTTTAAAAAAATCTATAAATATAAATGCAAGATTAATAAGTTTATTAGAAGATATGATTAAGAAATTATTATTAGACTAAATTTAGAAAATTTAAGATACTATGAATTCACTCGAAAATAATATTCGTGTTCTACATAATTTAATTTTTATTCATTAGTTGATAACATTATTATACTGTACTTGTAAACTGTAAACTTTTACTGTCGTTGGTAATTATAAAAGATAGAAAGAGGTGGATAAATTTAAATATTTTTGTACAAATTATTTTTTCACTTTGAATTTATTGTATATATTTGTTAACGTAACTTTTTAAATGTAAACTTTAATCCACTCCTGCTCTTGGGCCAATATACTATAATATAATATAATAATATAATAGCTTGTTTCAATTTGGTTACAACTTATCGTCACTGCAATGTAAGTTGTTATTAATGCAAAGCCAAGTTAACATCTTAGGTACATTACAGATGTCATATGTCCTCAAAGTAATACCACACAGGAGTGATAGCAAATAATAGGTTTATATTCACCTCAAACAGTACAGTAGATACCTAAGCATTTTGAAAGATACTGAATCAGTAATATTCAACATAGGAAATAGGGTCAGAGTTTGTTCAGATAATAATGTGATGTCACATGATGACAGATATTGGAGAATAGTGATTGTGGTTTGTGTGACACAGGATTATATCTTTTAATTTTCTGAATATTCAGTCAGCTCAGCTATATAAAGTGCTGTGTTTTTAATGCTGGGTCATATTTTTGTGTAATGTGAGTCAATTTGCCATATACAACTGGGAATGGAAATGGTTAATTTAAATGAATACCAGTACATTCCATATGCTTCATTTGCTAAGAACTTTTTTAAATACCTTCACATTTGTTTGTTATTGCTTAATTTTTAATTCGAAATTGTAGGATAACTATAAGGAAAAGCTTCACAAGTAACATCTGCACAAAATAATCAAGTGGAATTTAAACAACTAATAAACTCTAATAACTATTTTTATATTTTCAGGTATCAGTCATTGACTTTAAGTCATGTTCCTGAACACAGCATTCAAATATATGAATTCAGATGAAAATATTTGTTACTAAAATTTGGAACAATATTTTTGTGTCTACTAGTACTTACTTGTTCATAAAAAAAGAAAAGTATTTGTTAATATTCAGATGCAGAAAAAAAGATGGTTCATTTCACCAACAAAAATCAATTAAAAACATTTAAAAAAAACTAAACATAATGAGACATGTCTGTTCTTGCACATATTTGAATAACTGAGATTCATTGTTCTTGTTGATCGAGAAAAATGAGTGTATTATTTGAAATTTTTCATTGTATTACTTAGTGTAATTATGTAGATAAAGAAGTAAGTTTCATGATGCTGCGTATGTGATAATTTGTACAAATGACTTGAATGTAAGTAGATTATTGTGTTGCTAGTCGTTTTTTTCTATGTAGTGTTTTCCCAGCTTTTTTCTGTTTAGTATCAAACGGCTTCCATTTTTGTGGGCTGTGATGATATAGAGTAAATGCCTATTAAGATCAATTATTGCTGCCTTTATCAGTATCAGTTTTTTTGTTTATGGCATAAATAGCAATTTTAGTCCAAAGTCATCTTAGCTTCCACTCAAATTTAATGAAATATGTGCAGGATCAGAAAAATTTGTTGTACAACTTGATGAACAGACAGAACAGACCTTAATTTTAAATGTAGTATCAAGAATTCAATATGATTTTATTGAAGCATTGATAAATACGTTTTTTTAAATAAAACATCTTATAAATAAGTTACTTGTTTGATTTATGGAGATATAATGAAAATACGAGTTCATTAGATTTCATTTTAATTCAACACATTTATTTACAATTAAATACTGGCATATAATATCATGATTTAAATATTCATTGAAATTCAGAAATATTATTAGTAATTATATTTTTCTATATAGTATGATGACTGTTCCTAAAGTATTCTTTGTTTTGTATTAAACCTATCAATGAAATGTAGAATAGTATACACAAAATAAGTAATTAATTATAAGTGAATTAATTTAGGTTTCATATTCAATAATCAGCATTTTACTAAAGTTGATGATTAATTAATATAATGTTATAATTTATTTAGTCCACATAAAGCACATAATTTTTGTACTTAAAATTAACGAATAATAAATATAACACATAGGTAGTTAGCCGATGAAATTTTACTAAAGTAGCACTAACCAATTTGCTATTTTACTACACACTGGTTTTAGAATATAAATACCTATCTCAATGAGTTTTCATTCACCACACATATTGGCACTAAACAATTTTTATAAAGATTTAGTGTTGAGAGGTTTGAAAAGTAGATAACATTGGTTAAAATTAAATAATGGATAATATATTTTTAGATAAATATAAAAGCAAAATGTGCTAAATTGAAAACTTTGAATTGAAAATAAAATCATCAAAATAGTAGGTATACATAACTAGATATTTATTTAGAAAAATACATTTAACAATTCTATATTCTAAATTGAAGCTTAATACTTGATAAAACTAACTTAAACTAAGCTTTGGTGGGATCGTTAATGTTTATTTATAGTTCGGTATTTTAGGTATCCAGCCCTTACGTTAGCGTCTCAATGCGTAGTCTTTATTGTAAGCTACATTTACGTCCTCCATGCAGATAAGAAAACCTGCAAGTTATTTATTAAATGTGTACATTTTGCTTATAATTCAAGGCAAGTTTGTATTCAGCTCTAAAGAAATAGATCGTGTAAATCTATTGCACGACTCTTAAGATCCAAATGTAAATTTAGGTGGGTTCAACAATGTCCGAAGCATTTAATGTTACAAGGAAGCATTTAGTTACTAAATCTAGGTACATAATAATTCAACAGAATTGATTTTCACAGAGCAAATAAGTAATTTATCAAGGTTGTACATTTGAAAACATCAATTGGCTACAGGCAAGCTAATCATAGACGTGCCTAACTGTAAAAGGAAACAATAAAATCTATATCGAATAAATATCAATCAGTGATTATTTAGAACAAATTTACATTAACATAATTAAAACAACGATAATACTATATTGTGTGAACAACTTCAGTAGCAAATAAAACAAAGGAGAAAATATTTACATAACTTAAAATACTTAACAAAAAAGAACTATGACTGTAATATTTGGCTTTGAAATAAATAATTTAATTTAATGAAAGCTATGGATAACTTGAACCTGCAAAATGTTTACATACAAAATGTTACGGTACAGTTACAGTCAGGTATTAATAATAGGAACCAGGGTCATAATGTTTAAATGAAAATTTACATTGTTAGTTCTATCGATTATATCACCAATCCTATGCAAGAGAACGGGTAAATTTATATTTAAGTACAAACTATAAGTTACTTTAATCATTAGAGAAATAACTTGATCCATAGCATTCATTATATTATGTCGTCGGGTAACATCGAATTAACTATTTGAAGAAGCAAACTATCTTTTCGTAGTGTCTTCACTACTAAACCAGTGCCTGAGTCCAAGGAGACTATAGAGATCTTGGCTGTCGTGAGATCTTTGTGGGTTTGAATGATGTTGTACTACTCTATGAATGTACCGCCTCAGTTGTTCAGGGTATGGTTCTTGCATTCCAGGATATACTCCGAATTCGCGAGGTCTAAAGTTATGAGGGTAAGAATGATGATGACGTCGTGGGTTTTCGTGTCCATTGTAAACCCCCCCAAGTTTGTTTTGTCCCGGCCAATAATCTTGAAGTTGTTGGAAGGGGTAACCGGGCGGAGGAGAGCGAAACTGTTGGTTTGGCCACGGGTAGCGGTATATAATACCTTTATTAACAAACTTCTCTCGGTCAGGTATATTGTGCGCTATGTCTGTTGATAATGGACCAAACGATATTTCAGCGCTTCCTGACTGTGGCCTGTTACGACGATGTTGTAGTTTAGTACGTGTTCCTAGTACACCTTCCTCTTTGAATTGCTGATTCTTTTGATCTTTGGAAAAATTATCGTCAGTCGTCACTTCTGCGTATCGACTAATCAATTTTATAGCCTCACCAATATCAGAATAGTCGTTTTCAGGGTTAAGTTTAGATTGTTCTCCGTTTTTAGACAAAACTTGCTGTGTTTGTGACGCTACTTTAACGTCGGTCTGCTTATGTTCTTCTTTCGTGTTGGAAGCTAAATTACTTTCTGTACTTGTATTGATTTCCAAAGTGTCTGTTTTTGGTATATCATTTTTCTTGCTAGTACTATCCGTTAGTTGTTGTTGGTTTCCGTAAAGTATGGGATCAATGTTAACGTGTCCATATACAACTTCTTTTTGACCTTGGTCAGCCATATTATTGATAGTTTCTATTTCGGTAGCGTTCAGTGGGCTATCACGTTTGGGTTTCTCCGCGAAGTGGAAATTAGTCAATACGTTATGATTCAACACACCTGCACCGTCTGGCAGACTAGTGTCGTTATGCGAGTGTTGTAGTTTTAGCAGTTCTAATTCAGCTTCAATGCTGGCGTCTGAGACTGGCTTATTCCCATCTTTCTTGTTGATATTGTCATGGCTGCCTTGTGAAGCCTAAAAAGGAAACATCCATTTGTTAAAAATGAAAATGTCTAGAACACTTATTTGTCAGAAATATAAGTAACAACACAAATACTTTAAATAAAATCAAATTCTTAGTGAAAATTGTCAGATGCGTTGGTTCCCTTCATAACTTTAGTCTATTTATCGACCTACATACAGCAAATTACTGCTCATCGAAATTAATTATTTTAAAATCTTGTATAAAGACATTCATGTCAACCTCATGATGATTGATCGAAATTAGCCCCCAAAAATTTACTTTTTCTAGTTGATAATTATCTAGTTTTATTGCTTAGTTATATGAATATAACTGCTTCGAATCCAATACAATACAATCTTACAATAATTAAACGATGATTAATTCTAATAAAGATATAGAAAATATTGATTGCTGCTAACCTGATCCGATAGCCCTTGGCCTTGAAGAGGTGCAGCCAGCGGATCCAATCCTATAGGAATAGAGAGCTGTAATGGGCCAGGTTCGTTTTCGTCATAGTTGTCATAGTAAGTAACATCTCCGCTTAAAGTTGGCTTGAACTGTGCGTTCAATTCCTCTAGCAGGATGCGTTCGTGTTCATCTTTATTAACAGTCACCGTCTGGAATAATAACAAGAAGAATAATTAGTTAACAAAACACGCTCATGGCTTTATGGTGTCGGCCTAGATTATTTCAGCTCTATCTCATCTCTACCCACGGGTGTCGTAAAATGCGAGTAAGGGATTCATTTGAGAATGGGCAGTAGCGTTTTTTTATTGCTTAGATGGGTGGACGCACTTAGGGTCTACTCGGTGTTAAGTGGCTACGAAAGCCCAGAGACCTTGAGACATTGAGTCGAACTCTTAATAATAATTGTATTGTATAATTGCTGTCTCAATGCTCAAACCGGAACAAGGCATGGCATTACACCAGGTAAACAATGAGCTCGTTCACTCATTCGCGCAATAAAAAAATAGTTATGAAAAGAAATGACGAAGAAAATGACGATTTTCTATTTCACTATTAAATAATTTTGCGATTGTTAATTTATGAATTTACCTGAACGCAACCGTTTCCATCCAGTCTTTGTCCTTTCGGACAAACGAGGGGAGTTATGAACAGAGATTTTGTAGTTATTCTCCTCCGCGGCGCATTTGGGTTACCGCTTTCAGGACTCTGAAGCCAGGATTTCCATGCGAGTTCAGCGGCGAGGCGGTCGAGGGTACGTGGTGGCGGCCTAGTCGTTGTGACCACAGCCGGGACCACGGTCTCAGTAGTAGTCACCTCGACTTCTGCCGCTTCCACTAGTGCGCACGACACCAGTAATAACGTCGTCCACGTGTACCACATCGCAAACACCTGAGGACAATAAAATTAGGTGAATTGACAGTCGAAGGTTCTACACATCATACAAGATATTTATTCACTCGGGTACAAATTATGTTTCTGGCCGAAAACTTTCCGCAACATCGGGATACAGAAATCCTTGACCTGACCACTCACTAGGCTTTAAAAAGCATTTTGGTTTCGTCGTAAAAAAAAGAGTTCAAAACGGATCAAAGTATGGTCCAAATACTTTGAATGCCTAACCTTGAAGTCCTTTATTCTTTGAAAAAGCGAAAGCAACTTAATGATGGTCTACACTATATTTGCTAGACCGTCCTTGCTTTTTCACGTGCCTAAATAAATTTCATGTTTCAATTGAATAGTCGATAATTGTTGTTATTAAAAACGTATTGCTCTATATAGACACGAATGCACTAGCCACATGGTATAATGTTGATACCAGTACTATGTCAATGCCGGCCACCCATTATGAAGTGTAAGTCGTAATTTAATTATATAACGGCTGTCCCATCTTTTGAACCGTAACGCATGTCAGCTTCGCGGTAGGAATAGATTGGACAGTGGATAATTACTGCGCGCGGCCTCACAACATATCACCCATAACTTTATAATTTTATTTATTATTTATAACACGGAGTTATTCATTCTTACATGGTAGAACGCAGTCGGTAACACGTGTTAGATGCGTATATCCTGAAAATAATGCGTGCATACCGGCTCGCAGTAGGTACGTCTATCAGTATAGTAGGTATACTTAGAAATTTGGAAAATTAGCTAGGAAATTTAGGTGAGGAAAGCACGTATAGAATCACATAATGTTCGGATAGGCCAGTGAGGTATACTGACCTATCTTCTGATTAATAGTCGGAGATACTATTATTTTGTAAGATCGTCTTTTGATGCCTCCATATGTATGACAAAGCACAGCTTATCTGAGTTTACGAAATATTTTATCAAGGCCCAATAAATAATTCCTTTCACTATTCGTATATTATAATACTGTAACGAGCACTTGTTCATATCGAAATGTAATAATTCCGACGTAAATACTATGATCGCGAACAATTTTATATTTTATTTTATTTATACGGATATACTAAAGCTAGGTGTGAAGATGTCATATTTACTGATGATAGCTTTTGTTCGATTTCACCCGATTTAATCATTTAGTGCGTAAAACAAGAGCAATGGCTGTTGACCCCGTCGCGATCTATCGGCGGCATCTGGCAATGATCTCGCATAAAGACGCCGTAAGCGCAGTAACGCACGCGGAAGCTACTCGCGGGAATTGACCGTATTTCAATAGCTGCTTCATTGAATCTTATTTTTCAGACAAAACTTGCTACAAGAACGCCATTAGCAAACGTGAGCAATGAATGTTTGTCCGGTGCAAAGAAAGTCTCTCGTTGGCTTATGATGTTTTAACATTCTCGAGACGTCTGACTCAATGAGATCGTTCTGTTTACATAAAACAGACGCTGGGTATTCCGATGTATTATTATCTGCGCGAACCAAATCCTCGAATGTTGAACCCTACCTTGACATGTATGCGAGAACGAGACAAAACTGTCGCGGAAAAGGTGTGTCGGCACAGGGCTGTACGCAAATAGCTTTGTAGCCAATTTGACTCGAGTGGTCCTCGGAATGGAGCGTCCAACGCAAGAAAAGGTAGACTTTATAAATATAGTAATAAAAGTAACTACGCTCAGTGAAATGAAAGCTTGCAGAGAAAATTCAATTAGTGTTGCAATCGGGATAGAATTAGAACTCTGGCTTCAAGTGCCGCACTTGAAGCGGTTTTGTCATGCTTTTGGTAAAGACGGTTTATGAAAAACAGTACCCTAGCTGAGAATATTTAAAAAAAAAATCCAAGTCGGTGTAGGGGCAGAGAAAAGACCGTATGTTTTCGTTGTTACGGTTGAAGAGCGACCCTTTTGGCATCCAGAAATATGTGTCTCTAGAATTTGAATAAAAAAATCATAACCACGTCAAATTTTTTGTGAGAAAAATCTCCTGATTCGCTTTTAAGCCAAAAAGTACAATATATAAATTTAGAAATAAATGTCCGGCTAAATTGATATGTCGACCTTGCCATTGAAAAGTTAATTCGTTTGGAGGCGTCTACGATTTACGAAAATGCGTGACTGGTTACATCTGAATTCACATGTTTCGATGACCATTAGTGCCCATTGTGTGGTAATAGCAATGAGCTTCGTGAAAGTGGTGGGTGCTAACTGGACGTGCACGATTCTGACCGTATTTGCAATAATACACGACTGTTACGGTATTTTATTTTGTATCGAAAAATAAAACAATAACATTCAATGTTTAGTTATCCTTAAATTATTTATTGTTTTTCCGTTAAAAGTAATAATAAAATGCAAAATTAATTCTTAAGACGTCTAAAGACGAAACTCCAGATACTAAAGGCAGATAGATGATAGTGCCAGTGATTTCTAGCACGATTACCCTAAAATATCATGTTTTCTTTCTCTCAGTGTTATGTGCGTTGCAAGCAATGTAACAAAACAACGATTTTTTAAAGCGCGGGATTTACGGTTTGTACCTACTTTCTGCTAACTGTTTTCGTGTTATATCACGACTTCCCGAAATATGAACTAATTAAAACGAGTTTTTATACTTAGGCTAATAATAGTTCATTAATGTTTCGGTTTCCGTACATCCTGTATAAGCGCAACGCAGAGAATTCATGTTTGTTCTTAAAACTTGGAATGCATGCAAGACTGCACGTAACATTATTAACAGAAACAGTTTTAATTTACACATTAGTTGCACAAATTGGTCCATTTGAAAACGAAGGAATTCAACAGTTTTCATCTTAACTGTTCTAGTAAAACTAGTTTTTTTTTGTTTTTGTTGTTGTAAAACTCATTGTATTGTCCATTAAAGGAAACATTTGTCATTCGTTAGTGACCGTTATAATATGTGGTGTTAAATAGTCACCACGGCTTAATGTCACGACCGTCACAGTCAAACACTCATGAGAATGGGGTTTTCGACGTAAATTAACGTCCATAACAACCAAACAATGTTACTTACGTACAATGTTTTACTTACTTGATACTAGTTAAAGCTCTTGGTTTTGATCTAACTATCCCGTAAAACTTTTTGACTTGTACTGGAATTCTTGCTTTGTTACACAGTTATTGGTAGGGCGTCTTGTGACCCCCATTGGTAGGTACCACCACCCTGTCTATTTCTGCCGTGAAGCAGTAATGCGTTTCGGTTTGAAGGGTGGGGCAAAGGTTGTACTGTAAATAATGCGACTTGAAACTCATGTTTTATGGTAAGTGGCGGCATTTACGTGGTTAATGTTTATGGGTTCCGATGAACACTTAAGACCAGGTGGACCGTGAGTTCGTCAATCCATCTTAGCAATAAATAAAAGTAGTTAAGATTTTCTCATTTGTGCGACACAAATATATGTATGTAACTGATGTAAGCCCCATTTAGGAATACTACCTACCTAGGTACCTTGACATTGTCACCTCTGAATAGGAATTAGTGGTAGGGTTCTGATGGTAAGGTTAGCATTAGTATTTACGTTGACGAGTTAGTAGTAGTAGTTTTGGTGAATTTAGTAAGCTTCAGCAAGTTTATTAAAATGGAGTAAACTTATTAAGCTTGAGTGAGTTTAGTAAGACTCAGGAAGCTTATTAAGTTTGAGTAAGTTTATTAAGCTTGAATGAGTTTAGTAAGATTTAAGGAGTTTTTTTTGTGTATCAGTAAGTCAACTATTGAACAGCTGATGGTGACAGGAAAGGTAGATGGCAAACGTCCTAGAGGACGCAGTCCCACGAGATGGTCGGACCAAATACGATCTTCTCTAAACATCAATTTCCATAATGCCCTTTATGAAGCTAAGGATCGCAGCAGATGGAGGGAAATCGTACGGGAGAAACTGATGCAGTGGTGGTGTCACGACCCTCAGTAATGAGGAAAACGACCCGAGGAGGAGGAGGAACTTATTAAGGTTGAATAAACTTAGTAAGTATGAATAAGTAGTAAGCCCACAATCGAAAACGAAGGTAGCTTCCGAATACGCCCCATGTTCAGACTAGTCCACGGACGTTCCGAAAGAACAAATATGGCTCACTATTTCGTTCGCAATTTTCAGTAGTTAGTATCATGTCAAAATTTAGGAGCACCATGTTCTGTCTATTATTTTGATAAAGCTTAATAAAGCAGTTTAATAAACTGCTTTATTGCTGCAGCTGCTGCTGCTGCTAACGGAAGTTTAATAAAGCAGGACCTATCGCTTTATTTATCTATCTATGGTTTGTTTGATGTTAATGGATCAAAATACGTTGATACGAATCTAATTATGTTTAATTGCTTTGCAATGAATTGTATTACATTATTGTTAAATTATTATATAGTTGTTACTATAAAATTAAATTATTATACTGACTTAGTTGTGTAGTAATTAGCGGCCTTGACTCTTGCGCCGAGGGTCGTGGGTTCGATTCCGATATCGGGCAAACATTGTGTGATGAACAGGTTTGTTTGCTTTTATCTGGGTGTTTATTATCTATATATGTATATATTAGCGCAACGTTACTGTTTAGTTAACTAAAAATACTTAATGTTATATGTCTCCATAATGCTACACATGTCAACAACTTTTTAATACGGTATTCAAGAGAATTCATGACTACCCCCACTTTGTATTATAAATGCGATTGACTATTGTCCCGCAAAACTTTCCGACTCGAGCAGCCGACTGAGGTGGAGCTCTCTGTTTTTATCGCTGTACACTCGAAATACAATAACGGAATTCATTGAAAAAGTGAGTCTTAATTACTCTCACTATGGAAGGCAATCATAATTATGAAGAGAATGGCGTCAGCGACGTTGACGTCATCATTTTAAAAACACTATGAAACCAGTCACTGCGTCATATACATTTAAATATATATAAGTATATATGTCAGTCTCTGGTGCCTATAACACAGAATCCCAGGGGCCGGATAATCGTGCGTGATTTGTTCCCAGTTATTATTATTATTGTATTGTTACGTTAAATAAGAGATCGTAATTGAAATTAATAAATGATCGAGAAAAGGTCAAGATTAAAAAACTTTATTCAAAGTATTTAATTGTCTAGTTAACGTGAGTAAGAATGTACTTGCAAATTAGTGAAGTGTTGGCCTCCATAGGTGTGAAGAGTAATTGGAAGCTAAGCTCTCGTGGACAAGTGTGCCGAGATCAGTGGCCGACCTACTGATAAATAATGAAACAGTGTGACAAGTTTTATGTGATATTTCACTATCGTTCCTACTTTTCGTTGTACCGAGTTCCGTCACATCTTCCCTGGTACCAACCAACCATATGAATTAATGCGCTTGGATTAAAATATGAGCGTAAGAGAATTTATGAAAATGTTGCCTGTAACTGTTTGTAGGCCAAGGTTGGATATATAGCGAATTTTTTTCATTTCACTATGGATGGAAAAAACGCTAACTCCGCTTCCTGTGGTTAGAGGAAACAACCTTAGATTGTTCTTAGAATGTTTTTTTTTATTTCCTCAGACTGGATATTGAGCGACACACTACTAAATATTTGCTGAAAAAATATGTCTTGAACTCTGAATAGTTTCAATAATATCGTATCCCTTATACATAGTTTCATTTTTTACAATAGGTGTGTTTGTTGTTTTTTTTAACGCTAAGATGGGTAGTCGAGCTCACGTTCCACCTGCTGTTAAGTGGTTACTGGAGCTCATAGACATCATTAACGTAAATGCCCCACCCACCTTGAGACGTGAGTTCTCAGACTCAGTTCTTAGAGTGCAACAACTTCCACACCCTTCAAACCGAAATGCATTACTGCTTCACAGCAGAAATAGGCTGAGAGGTAGCACCTACGCGTGCGGACTCACAAGACGTCCTACGACCAGTAGAACATGCCCTACCACCAGTTTGTCTGTTAAAGCTAAGAATGTGTAAAACTTTACGTTTAAGTGAGAAACAGTAAAACAAATTAATGATCAAATTAATTTTTTTGTTTTTTTGTTGCTTAGAAAAACTTTTATTGCTTAAAAAACACCTCCAATTTTAAATTGCAACAACACATTGAACCTAGCAGATTTTGTGGAGTATTAGAGCGCCTCAGAAGTATGTGACAACAATTGTTTAAGTAAAAATGTATTTAAGTTATTTAAGTAAAAAAAGAGGCTAATTTGTTCATTCACTTTCTTTCTCACATATTATGTAATCATTTTAATGATTAGTCGACGTTCTCTGTCAAAACATTACCTTTTTATTATTGATAAACACAATTTATCTTACCATTATCAAAATTACTTCTGCAACGTTGTATTAAAACTTTCTAGTTTACTGTTGAAATGGTTTTTGTGTTGTTAAAGTTCGATTTTTAATAAAAATATACAACGAACTTTCTTTTACGTTACTTCATTTGGACAGACTTCTTAAAATTACAATATATATTTTTGAAATAAAAAAAAATTGAAGCTTTCTTCTTTTTAAATTGACATACCTCATTTCGGTAGAATTCGAATTTCGGTATTTATTACTCGTTTGCATGTGTCAATGTCATTTATGTGATCCAGAATGGCTTCGTAAAGAATTGTTTGAAATTAAAAGATTGTTGATTTTCGGTCGTATTAGATATAAGTACTAAGTACAGACGGCTGACAGTAATGAGCGTGCGAATGAAAAACGAAACCATATTCAACGTATCGAGACGGATGCGTTCGGAATATAATCTTGGTATTTTTGGAAAGGAAACAGCCCACTTTGACGGAAGCCGCTGACGACAGATTTCGCTCGTGAATAACAATATATCACTCATGGATTCACGGTCGCAGTGAAGCAGGATCATGCGTTGCGACGAATTCAAAAGTGATTTTAGTAAATTTTAATATACGGTGACTAAAAACAAGAGCCCGCGCAATATTTTTGAGAGGAACGACATTCTGTGCTAGCTTCTGTGTTCTTTTATTCAATACTTTTTTTATCGTAAATAAATACGATACAAAGTTACGTTTTGGAACAATTGAAATTGGTTATTACTTACTTAATTCGTTAATGTGTTTTGACTAACAATCAGATCGTGTCTTTTTTATAATTTTTTGTAGAAAAGATGGGTAATGGATTTTTTTTGTACATGTTGTTAAATATCATTAATTAGAGAAAATACGAAAGTCATGCACTCGGCTGTTTTTATTCTAAATTGTATATATAGCATGCATCTCTCATTAATTGGAGACGTTGCATACTTTGTTTAAAATTTTACTAAGTTTATTCCCCGAGTTACGTTATGATTTTTAAATTTGGCGCAAAAAAAATTTGTAGGTACTTTAACGATTCATTATTTATTGCACGTACCATAAATAGGTACAATTTTATCTAACAAATAATAAGACAGTCTAAAATAGCCGTTACAAGAAATGGTCACGTGTAAATAAAAAAGAAAGTTCAAAGAATAGTAATTTTTTTTTTAATAATTATTTAAAGCTTCCGATTTCATTTTCAATTAAGTGTTTGCATTAAGCACGGATACCTAAAATAACAAAAGTGCAGACGTGGTTCCAACGCAACCGATACAGACTAACTAGCTACTGTGCTTTAAGCATCAAAAGATAATCACTTCTTGGAGAACACATTGTTTGTCCCGAAAACGTTAAGAATATTTGTCCAAGGAAACTAGTCCAATTCATGCTTGATTTTGGACCTGGACAAAGCTAATCGATACTTTGAGGTAGGTACATCCATCACCCCCTGAAATCAATAAATAACAATGGGCCGCCGCCTATACGTATTGTAGGGGTAGTAGAAGCTTGAGGAGGTCGAAGTTGCACGATGTCAGTTCAGATTTAATAACTAGAGAATCACTGACCCTCTGCTTTAAAACTAATTTTGAATATTCACGAACGTAATATAAAAAAGATCATTCGAGAAGCAGCTACTCTTGAGTTGTTAGGTTTCCTTTGCAGGCGCTTGGGTAGCTATTAGCACCCACCCCTCCTGGCTGAGCCAGTGCTCTCTGTCCTGGTGAAATGATAGATATCTATTTTAGACTTAAATTATTTTTTAACTAATTTAAATTTTTTTTATAAAAAATATATTAAATTTATAGACTTTATAAATCTATTTTACTTTATAAAATAGATTAAGAAATGCATTTGAATGAGGCTTACCTTGACGGCTGAGGGGAGTCGTCTTGCGCTGGTCACATTATAGCGCACAGCCGCCGCTGTCCTCGGGGCCAGCCCTGCAACAAGGAAGTTAATGATAAACAAAACTGGATTTAAAAACATATTACTTTTATCTTCATTTTGATTTGAAATACTGTCGATGATTGATTTAGTACGTTAAAAAAATTCTACTGGCGTGATCTAAGGAGAATATTTCAAAATTAAATGACATTTAAAATTGTAATTCATTCACGTCATAATCTATACTAGTATATAAATCTACAGTGGTTTTTACGGATGTTCCGTTATAACTACTGAACCATTCATCCGATTGACTTGAAACTTGGTATCCATGTAGAAAATACATGTACTTAATGGACAGGCTAATATTTATATGAGTGTTGGACTCCCTAAACCAGTTGCGGGTTCGTTAATGATGAGAATCTTTGTGGGGGTGAGAAATAATAATGTTAATTTGAATTGCCCAGTGAAGCGGACGGGTACAGCTAGTTTCATATAAACTTAGTCAGGATTGAAGAGAAATCTATTAAAAGCCGAGCGACGGCCAGGTGTGGGCAATCTTCGTGCAGCCCAGATGTTGCATTTAGTTCCTGTGTCGCGTTCCCGTCTCTTATGGACGCTTTCTATCATAGATTAAAAATATGAGGCCGTTAGCGTCAACGTAGCCAAGTCTGAAATAATAATGAAGGTAATTATTTCAAACCGGTTATGTCACGTTTGCTTTGTTGCCCGTTAAAAACGCAATTGAAAAATGAATTTTGAACTTCGTGGAAACCTACGAATGTGCCGTTTCTGTTCAGAATTAATTTTCATTGTGATCAGTTTCTGTACCTACCTAAATTAAATATCGAAACCTGATCCGACCTTGGGTAGTTTTAGCACTGTTGATAGCGGCCTCATATTGACTCAGATAAAACATATCATTGGGCCGTGTCATCAAGATTTATGGTTTAGTTTTGAAAATTACAAACATAATAAGGAGATGAAACATTGAGGGATCCCATAATTGAAGTGTTCTCTTTCAGACAACTATTGATTAATTAGAGGAATGATGGAAGGGAAGACTACTCTGTAGTAAGACTTGCTAAGTCAATTATTAAAAAAAAAACTGGTTGTGGTATGCTTAGATGCAAAAAATAATGTTTACTAGCGCTTTAAATATACATTGGACACAATATTCATTTACAAACAATTCTAATTATTGTTGTTGTATAGTATCGTTGCGCTTTACCTCATGCTTGTTCTTTGAAACAAAAGCAGCTAATGGGAGTTCTGCTGCTACTATGACAGTAGTTTTCAAACGTTTTCCCTTAAACTATTAGAATGAAAATTACAGTTACCTTACTATTTAATATCGTGTCTGTTTTGTTTATTGTAATTTTTTTCAAATTTCGAATACATTTACGACGGCTAAAAAGACATCGATGATTTTATATCAAAAAAGAAATCTTTTTAGATGCTTAGGTTTAAATTCCATTTCTGTTGATCTATGAACATTCTATCAATAGCTGTCTTGTGTGAATGTTGCGTGCCCCAGCGTCGCTTGCGTCGGCACACAAACTGCTCGAAAGTAGATCGGCCGTACCCAGATCCAGTAATTTATAAGTATTTATAAGCCGAAACTAGTTAGCCCTTTTGAGAAGTGAGCGGTTGTGCCGTAGTATGATTAATTAATTGGTTCTTTAGCATTTCTGAGAAAGAAACAGGCTATTTGGAACTGAAAAATGTTGCCTTAATATTATTTATTGAAGCAGAAAAAGGTTGACTTGTTGAAGGTATCGTAGGCTCTTACGGTTAGGTACCACCATCCCGCCTATTTCTGTTACGAAACAGTCATAGTTTATTTGATGGGACAGTTGTTATGTATTATCGTTGGGGCTGCCATCTGAGGCTTTAAGGTGGGTAGTGGCAGTGGTACGGTTTCGGTAAACAGCAAATAGTCCGTGAGCATCTTCACACGGCAAGAGCAATAATTAAACTAATATTTTATTATTTCTACGTTGAACATTTATTTATTAGATACGTAATTAGTTATTTAATAAGGTTAAGTATGTACGTAAATTAATTAGATTTTTTAATAATTTGTTTTTTTAATTTATAATTAGCTTAAACGGGTTTAGAGTCCACGACGTTAGGTGGTTAATGGTGTGGTCAATTGGCAACACAAATGTCAAAGCTGCTATCAGAATTTCTAGGGTTAAAGTCTTAGTTGCATTAATTGCAGAACTTATGGGAGAGGTGCAACCTGAGTCTACTGTACCTTTAAGCCGGAATTTACGTTTCGTCGAAAAAATAGACGTAGGTACCGGTAAGAGACTATACTGAGACCTTAGAACTATATCTCAAGGTGTGTGGCGCATTTACGTTGTAGATGTCTATGGGCTCCAGTAACCACTTAACACCAGGTGGGCTGTGAGCTCGTCCACACATCTAAGCAATAAAAAATAAAAAAAAGTTCTCGATGTGCACCACAATCAATCCTTTAGTTAGAAATGAAGAGGCGAACGGTATAAAAATACTAATAGGACGGATGTTTTCTTATTATTAGCTAAACAGCAAAATAGAAATCAATTTGGCTTCAGTTGAGTGTAAAATAATTCCCTTTTTTATCTCCCTTCGTCGTTTTCAAGTTACGAGCATTGTCTACCTCAAAAATAGCTCTGCAATATAATAATCTCTATATAATCGACGTGATCAAAGAATCTCGTATATTACAAACACACAAAAGAACATTTCATACAAAGAGATTAGCTGTCGTTTAGTAGACAATGAGAATGTCAATATTGGTCTGTGTGGTAAACAGGCGTCTCGGACGGTCGACTCCCGAGAATCCGTCCACGTTTCATTTATAAAGCCACCTATAACTATAGCATCCCGATTGTTTCAGGAACAAAGACTTATTCGTTCCCATTCCAAGTTATTCTTTGGCTTTCAATCTACGTGTTTCTGTAAGCCTCCCGACTCGCATAAAAGATACTGTGAAATATAAATCCACATGTACGTGAAGTCAAAGTCAAAATGCGAACAGTTTTTATTTGGGATTTATCATTTTTAATAAATACTCGAAGAATATGCTAATCGTTCTATAGCATGATGCACGAAACCAAAACACCGCTGCTTCTAAACATTGTGTGCAAATTTCATGAGATGAAACCAAATAAGAGTACACAGTCAACTAGCATAGGTTGTTTATTGCGGCTCACTGCATTATCATTGTTTATTGTATTCCCACCTGAAGTATTCGATACACATTACAATAAATAAAACACATACTTCAGGCGAAGTTTGAACATTCATTCGCTCTGTCAAACAGTCGTGACTCGATGAAGGAGAGTTTATAGACGCCGGCCAGTATTGTGTCTTGGCATTGGAGCATCGAAGCTTAGACAATCATTGTATTAGCTTGAGAACTTAGATGGGCCACGTGCAGGGACGTCTTAAACTAGGATGGGGCCCTTGGGCACACAAGAATTTGAGGCCCTTTTGGAAAGTAAAAAAAGCACAATTTTTTACTGAGTTTGAGACCATTTATTATAGGTAATCAAATACAGTATGATATAATATGTCATTAATGATATTAGAATGCTGCTGGTTTTTTGGTTACGATTTCGATAACGGTTTTTTTCGGGATTTCTGTTGAGCAAAATCTTCTATCATAGTCATAGTATATGCCTTGTAAATACCTTCTGATTACTGATTTGTGAAAAAAGTGCAATGTGCCCGACAAAAATGTTTTGAGAATAAACGTGTGAAAGAAATTGTCGGTCTTTCGGGGCCCCCTGAGAATGGGGGCCCTGGGCACGGGTCCCGTGTGCCCTTATGGTAAAGACGGTATTGGCCACGTGAACAGCCTCGTGTAACTCTGTAGAATTCTAATGCCGTATAAGCTATGCGACCGAGAAAGGAACGAACATCGTATAATGTAAGATCATGTTAACAAATATCTGCAAGATTACTCACGTTTGTTTACAGTATTGTAACAGTTTGTAAAGTGTTTGTTGTAATCAAGGCACGTGCCATCATAAGAAAACATACACAACATTGTAGCCGATTTGTGTGTAGTTTTTGATTAGTTCCTGTTTTGCTAAGAATAATTTGAATGTTAATTGATTTGGATTGGTGTTCGTTGGAATATAGCATGTGGTATAACAAAGCAACTACTACATGGGTGGTCAGCGATAGAGACTTTAGCAAATTATAATATCGTATATGCAAGAATTAAATTTCACGGTCAATAGGTTATTGATATAAAACTATTATAATATACCTAACATTAAATCAAGAAAAATATTCATTCTGATGAGTTCAAATACGAACACAATATCGACTAATGATGCACCTACATACCAACCTTCAGGGAAACGTTAACCTTTGAGTTATGTTATTTTTAGTGACAAGATTGAGTACAAGATTCTGTAGTTACGATTGGAAGGTCATAGATTGCGATAGTTGAATTAAACTTGGTATTAAATAACTTAAATTATTTTGGTTGTATTATTTCCACTAATATCTGTAGGTACTGGTGAAGATAGTATAATAGTAGCGCGTAGAAGTAACTAGAAGTGGTATGCGTCGCGAATCCGTTCTTGCATTCAATAGCTTGATAGACAATTATGGTCGCCATCAACATTATAAAATTCTAGCCTCTTCGGCCTTATGATTATTACAAAAACATCACAATAAGGTAAAATTAGTAGACCTTGTCGCAATAACCAACAGACTTTGATATTTAATTTTAAACCGATTAGGCAAAACTAAGTTGAGATCATACTGGTATTGAGGAGCGCGATCGTAAAAGTAAGTACAATATTGTTTTATTTTACTGTCGATTCAGAACAGTTAGAGAGATATGGTAAACATTTTATGAGCTGGTTTAACGTATCGTTAAATTTTTAAGTATGAGTATTTATTACATGATATATCACATTTTGCGATGCGATATGGTCATTCAGTTTGTTATGTCACTTAGGTAGGTTGATAGTCTGTTCCCATCTTTATCACGTCCATTAACGTCAGCAAAGTTTTTGGAACGAAATTCCTTATGGGACGATGTGGAGGGGTACCCTAACCGGGAAAGATTTTAATTAGAAATGCACACAGTGTACGACTTAACTTTGTAATAACGTACAAAAAATAACATATTTTTATTATATCTTTTATTATATATTTTTATAAATCATTGTGAATAAAATAAAGTTGATAAAATTGTAAAGTAGTTTTTTTTTTATCAATAAAAGAACCATAATAAACAATGTATACCCGATTAATTATTTTCTTTATACCTCAAATAGAACTTAAAATTAATATATTTTTTTATTTTTTATTTATTGCTTAGACGGGTGGACGAGCTCACGGCCCACCTGGTGTTAAGTGGTTATTGGAGCCCATAGACATCTGCAACGTAAATGCGCCACCCACCTTGAAATATAAGTTCTAAGATCTCAGCATAGTTAACGTTTCTAACAGTTAACAGTATAGTTATTTTTATAATTAGGTTTTATAATATTTTTGTGGTAGGCAGCGGCTTGGCTCTGCCCCTGGCATTGCTGAAGTCCATGGGCGACGGTAACCACTCACCATCAGGTGGACCGTATGCTCGTCTGCCTACAAAGGCAATAAAAAAAATTAATAATAATAAGGAACTTCGTTCCTATCCGGTGTCCCACGACACCACACATTTTTTCTTTCTCGCTCACCCAGAACGAGCCCACGGCTTATGAAGTGGTATCGAGCTCATAATCATCACAACGTGAATTCCGCCCCGCATTAATTCAAAGTTTAATGATAAATTCACAATGTGCCCCCGTATAATTCTCGAGAAAGAACGCTTTTTCTTTTAATACGCTATACTAAAATGATAAGGTCCAAGTAGATCCATATCTCCGTACCAAATGCGAATCCGATCAGCTCAAGTCATAAATAAATGAAATGCTACCGTCAGAAAAACAATGCTCTTCACCCATGAATTAAACATTGTTTTCTACTGTGGTTCAATAAAGCGAGAATCTCTCACATATTCAAGTCGAGTTCGATCTCTTAATGTTTACATTGCAAAGCGTCGTATAGTACTAGAACTAAAACTAGTCAGTTAACTATTCATGAAAGTTGATGCTGGGCTCAGTCAAGAATGTAAGTTGGCGCCAGTCCGGTGCCACTAAGTAGGTGTTTCTGTTCTAAGGTAGGTCTTAGAATAAAATATTAACAGTCAGTTCAGTTCCAGTTGAAATGATGCTATAATAAAAAGAAAGTAACAATTGTTATGATCTTACATGTTATGTAATTGTAAATTGAATAGTTCTGCATTAGCATAGTGTCCTAAACAGCAGTGCGCTTCATATCAAATAATAAAATGTATACTACAAAGATCTGTGGAGACCATAAACCGTCTTTGATTTTTAAGGTTTTTTGTATCCAAAGCGCTGCTAGTTGCTGACAAGATAAAAAAATGCCAGTTATAAAATCATTGTCTACAAATGTTTTTGGACTGTGTATAATATAATAGGCACACTGATCATCTTGTTGGTTTCGTGGTAGTGAGGTACCGCAGTCTGATGTTTGAGAAAGAAATTTGGTATGTTTTGTGTTTTGGACACCCAAACTATCTATATATTAATACGTGAAGCAAACACTTTGTATCCCTTTTTACGAAAATTGCGCGGACGGAGGAGTATGAAATTTTCCACACTTATAGAGAATATAGAGAAGAAGTGCACAATGCTAATATTTTTTTTAAATAATGCATAAAAGATCATTAAATCAATAAAGAAAACATTACACACACTACATACCATGTATTTGACGCACACACGCATGCATACTATTTATTGTCAAACTTTTGTTCTTGACGTCTGTTGTCAAATTGAGATTAAATATTTTTTGTCTTTGTTAATATTTTGATAGTGTAGTCTTGGCGAAATTTGTGATTATAGAAGTATAAAATACAATCATAATAGTGTACAAACTTACAATTCCAATTAATTATAGTCGAATTTCGACTACTGCGGGACCTCTAGTATCTTGAATCCCACATCGTAGACGTTGTGAGTGGAACGTTTATGCACTAGACGCTGCATTGTGTTTGACATTTGGAAACCATTGTGTCATTAAACTACTTCCATTTTCCTAATACAAAAATAACTTTAGTATAGAGTATTTAACCGTACTAAATTAAAAGGTTTTTATTACGGAATTTTAGAACTTGTACATATTGTGTTTTCAATTATATTAGCGAAGGTGCTGCTAGTTATTATTGCTAAGCTCTAAGGTAATAGACAATTCCGTTTGTGGTTTTTAGATTCGATAAAAAGAAAAGTCTGCGGTTTTATGCAATAAGCTCCGTCGTCGCAGTGTTTTGTTTTTTTTTTGTTCAGTCGAGTCAACGTACTATATATCATAATTTAATTTAATGATCCTTTTATTTTCTATTATGGAATGCTTATAAAAAAATAAAAAAAATGCTTAAGAATGTGAGTTGAATAAAAGGCTTTTTCGCGCGTTGCCAACATTACGTAATTTGAAAGTTAGCGAGCTTATAATAAGAGTACCCCAGAGTGTTTCGCATCTAAGTCGTCTTTTTACTATTAAGACAACTTTTTTTTTTACCTATTCGCTGGTAGCCTAAGGGGCTATTCCAGTTTCTCGCGGACGAGCTAAAGACAACGTATCTTTTTATCTTTATGCTTTTGTTGTAATCCATAAAATAAACATTTGAAAATGTACTTGTGAGATTTTTTATAGTCGACTTCACCTATCACGTGAGGCCATTAAAAGAGAATATTTTTGCTTTGTTTACAAATTACGCGTAGCCCTGAGTATACTGGCCCTTTAATGACAACGTGCGCACATTACGTTTTCTGAAGCCTGAAATAGCGTTTACGAGAACTTTTCCATTATGTTTTACGTCGTTTCGTTGTCCAATAAATTTGATAACTTTTTTTTTTAAGTCGCCAGAAACTTCCAGAAAATACTGTTCCGTAATTTGATGTATTTATTACAAATATATTGTTTTCGAATTCATATTACAAAATATATGTATATGTATATATGACGGCGCTACTGAGGCCACGTTGTTTGTAAAAATGATGACGTTAGCGTTTTTGACGTAATTTTATGAGTCGACTAGTGATTTCGGCTTAGCTTTTTTGATGCTGAGAAAATGAGACGATCTTTATTTATTTATTACTAAGGTGGGTGACGAGTTCACGGTCCACGTGGTGTTAAGTGGTAACCGGAGCCCATAGTATCTAAAACGTAAATGCCGCCACCCACCTTGATGTATGAAGTATAGTTACAACGGCTGCCCCATCCTTCAAACCGAAACGCATTACGGCTTCACGGCAGAAATAGGCAGGGTGGTGGTACCTATCCGTGCGGACTTACAAGACCTCATACTACCAGTAATTACGCAAATTATAATTTTGCGGGTTTGATTTCTACTACACGATGATTTTCAACGTGGAAGTCAATCGTGCAAATACGTATTTCGTTAGCAAAATTGGTACTTGCTAGCGGGACTTGAACACCGGTGCATCGCTACATATGAATGCACTGGACGTTCTTACCCTTTAGGCCACAACTACTTATTTTCGACGAATCTCAATATTTCACAATTACAACATAATTATAAATATATATATATATATAAAATGACATACATATATTCCAGTATTTTGAGTCCAATGGTAATAAAATATTGTTATTAAATAATAAAAATTCTTCAAAATAAACACTAGTACGTACGTCCTCGGGGATTGTCTGTGCTTTTTGTGTAATGCACAACCAAATATATCGTAATCTAATGCCTTGCTAGCAATAGAACGTTGGTCACGGGGCTCCCGTACCTTTCTGTACGAGTGGAAGTAAGTCACAACAACAATACTGATCACTTTTACTCGGCGACTTTGCGAGCTCTATAATGCGTTATGTCACATTGGAAATTAATGTACAGCCCACAATGATGACAGCGTTACTTGGCTATGTATTTAATTAACATACATTTATTCATATTTTTGTTACGCAATAGTGTTGTATTGTGTCGGTAACAATAATATTATTTGTTGCCTATGCTTAGGCCTTTCAAAGCCATTCTGTGGTAGTTTGTTTTTTATAAAAACAATATGGTGATTGAATGTTTTTGACATCAGTTGGAGAGGCCTATGTTCAGCAGTGGACAGAAGACAGGCTGAGATGATGATGATGATGATGATGATGAATATTTTTTTGTCTTTACTGTTGTCCTCTCATGTGAAATTTACTCTTGCGATAAATTTACGAACGCTACTGAAACCCTTTTCACTTTCTTCTAGCTGATAAACGAGTTAATAATTCCGTCCGCATCAGGATATCACGTCACAGCTTCCGTACAAGCGTGACGGTCCCTTGACTATTAGCGGACGGATCGTGTTTGTACTCCTATTTACTTTCTATCCGTAACAATATAAATTATTACGGTTGAACGTAATTGACATGTGCTACGTATTTTAATTTCAAATGACTCTGATTCCACTTATTAAGCGTGGGCGTCCAGTGGCTTTCACTCAGTCGATTTTTTGTCGTTTTGCCTTTCGTTGTGATAATAAAAAGGTTTTATAGTATTACACGTAGTAGGAAGACGTTTTAATCTTATACAATATAATCTTCATTGCTAGACAGGCGCTCGTTTAATAGGTGCTTAGTATTCTAAAGCGGTATAAGACTTCCTTCCGCGTTTTGCTCCTGGACTGTACTATGCGTCGCGTCGTGCAACTAGTGACTCTGTTATGACTAGTTACGAGAGTGTATTGCATCGTTAACGCAATATCAGCGTAATTTTAACGGGATAAAACTGGATTTTTAACAGTAACGTGCTCGCTGAGCGAGTGTTGAATACTCAATGTATTTATTATCGTTCCCAGAGTGTTCTAATACATCGGTACATCGGCATACAAAAAAAAAATATCGACTTAGAAATACTCTTTATTACAAGTCGATTTGTCTTTTGGTCAGAATTTTGCGAATTACAATAAAGCTCTCTTGTGCCTTTAAAACTACTACAAATTATATTTTTCAATTTATCCTTGGTTAGTAATTTATTTTAAAGCGTTTATAACTCAGAAAAGACGAAATATTCGTATTCAATTAGGTAAAATTTTATGAATATTTGCATAGCCTTTGCGATAGTTGATATAAGTACGAGTATTGTTAATAGTAAATAGTTTAATTTTAAGATGGAAGTCGTCGTGGCCTAAAGGATAAGACGTTCGGTGCATTCGTGTTGAGCGATGCACCGATGTTCGAATCCCAGGCGGGTACCAATTTTTCTAATGAAATACGTACTCAACAAATGTTCACGATTAACTTCCACGGTGAAGGAATAACGTCGTGTAATAAAAATCAAACCCGCAAAATTATAATTTGCGTAATTACTGGTGGTAGGAGCTCTTGTGAGTCCGCGCCGGTAGGTACCACCGCCCTGCCTATTTCTGCCGTGAAGCAGTAATGCGATTCGGTCTGAAGGGTAGGGCAGCCGTTGTAACTATACTGAGATCTTAGAACTTATATCTCAAGGTCGGTGGCGCATTTACGTTGTAGATGTCTATGGGCACCAGTAACCACTTAACATCAGGTGGGCTGTGAGCTCGTCCACCCTTCTAAGCAATAAAAAAAAAGTCATCTTGAAGCTAAACCAACATCTAAGCTGCTCTTTAACAGGAAATATGTAAATCATTCGACTAATTAGTGCTTCTCGGACGGCACGCGATCGGATGGCCATCTTCATTGTTACAACATTGTTATGCCATAGTGTTGTGGCTAAATGATATGTTGATTACAAATTTCACTTGAAGTAAAACCTGCAATGGTTACATGTAGATTTATCAATTAGTAAGAAGTAGCTAGCTAATTTTTGTGGCAGCAGTAGTAGCATGTAGTATATTCATTTAGAATAAGCATAGTTGTGAAATAATGTAAAATCAAATAAAACTTTGATAGGCATAAAGAGTATGAGTTGGCACTTTTATAAATTCCTTAGAAATGGAAGATGAAAGTACTGTGATACTACTATGGATGGATATTGAATGTAGTAGCGTTCCGAGGAAGCCATGGTCGTATACTATCCATATTTTTGACAATCAGAGACACACTTTTAATATTTTATTAAGATAAATTGAATTATTACACCAATAGCAGATTGAATTGAAATAGATTAAGTAATTATTTCTTCCTTGAAAATACAAATGACAGGCGATAATGATTACACACTTAATAACAAGTTACACAACTTTGTAACGATACATTTTATTATCAGTTAAGTATAAAATATGTAACAATTGACAATCTGTCATATCTTCGTATCTTATTACAATATACGAGTACATTCTGAGTCAACTTACTATGAAGTAAGTATTCTGTGGTTGTGTTCGGAAATTATTTTATATTATTGAATTTTCATTTAATAATTAGCAGTAACGTTTGTGAAAACACAGTATTGCAATATAAATTCATTTGGTTAAGTGTTCTAAATTTAAAGGATAATATTCTTTTTTATTACTACTTCCCTATTAGATGAAGTGATAAATCGCTACTTTCAAATGATACATAATTGTCAATACCACCTTCTACATCACGGATGAGTTCGATAACTGAAAAGAAAAAAAGTCACACACATCAGATACATTTTCTACCTTTAGTCTTGTATAGAGCTGAATTCAGTAGATTCACTATCTATTCATAATCTGTACTGTAAAACTGAGAACTTAGAACTCATATCTCGAGGTGTGTGGTGGAATTTACGTTGTAGATGTCTATGAGATCCGTAATCACTTAACACCAGGTGGGCCGTGAGCTTGTCCGCCCATCTAAGCAATAAAAAAAAGTACATTGACATTCGACAGGAAAATTTACATTTCGTTATCATCACGTATATACATAATATATAACATGTACATATTATTATTAATAAATTCCTTGCGAAGCCGCGTCATTTGATTTCGGAAATTGGGTTGCTTGACTTACCCAATTAAAATTAAATGCTGTGTCTCTGCCAACCTAAATAAAGGAGCCATGATGAAATACATCTTTTTTTGTTATCCAGATAATTTTAGTTTGAAATATTTAGGGCGATGCTGTGTTAATATAATGAGCAGGTAACTGTCCGTCAGTTAGTTGGTCAAGCCATAGATTAAACTAATAATTATACAAATAATTACCTACTGATACCGTGGCGCTAGTCGAATTACAGTGCAGACCGAAACAGTCATTTATGTTGGCTATTTAATTTAAATGGTTTTTTTTTACTATACACAATAACTAACTAGTAAATGTTACAAATGTGATCGAATGTTATTTATGTTTAAAATATGCAAATTTACTCATTAATTCTTATGAAATAAATTCTAATCATTTATAATCTCATCAATTAATTTCACTGATATCTATTTAATGTATCCGTGTTTGGCGTACATATGGTAAAAAAGTAACAGCCTCCTTCTTAAATGACAGAATAAAGTAACTTTTATTTTTATTTTACAGTTAATGTGTTACATATTGACATAAAAAACACTTTTGTTAGTTTTTCTTCTGTGGTCAAAATGCAATAATGAATAGATAAAATACACAATATATGTTTTTATAATTACAGAAACAAAACAATGTTTGATTACATTATCGATAGGCCTACTGTTACAACGTCGACTGTAATATAAACATGGTAGCTTGCTTTGTCCGTTTGGAATAGGGTTGCTAATTTCAATATTTTTAAAAGAAGCAAATGGCTAATTTGAGCTTTGAGACTACACTTTATGAGCCCATACATCTCTTTATTGTTTTAATATTCTGTTCTGTATTCTCTATAAAAAAAACGGAGTTTTTAGTTTAAGAAGTTTAGAAACTCAAATTAGTTTATTTGTTTTGATCAAAATTGTCAGATCCATGACGAATCATCGCTTGAGATCGGCTGACTGCTTTTGCTGATTTATTTTTTGTTCTGTCGCAAGTGTGAATATATGGATTGCTTTTTTTCAATTATCGAGGATTATATAATACAATTGAACAAGGTAATTACAGCAAAGTGTGACCGGGTTTTATTAGTTAAAGATAAAGCCATGGAATAAAATCATTCTAAAATAAAAACAAATCAGATTATCCGATGCGATTTATGCTATATACCTACTATATGCCAGATAAATGCTAAGGAATAAATGGCTGAAAACTATAGCCTTAATTCGTTTTTTGATAAATAGCTGTATCATCTAGCACGTTTGCTTCGATTAGTGGTAACAGTAGTAGTTTTATTTCAGTATAGATTTAACTGACGCATTTTTAGCCCATTTTCTAATAGATTTATTTATTAATTAACGCTGGTCACTGATCAAACTGTATTTCATTTTTAAATGGCAATGACTCGCCGTCCGGGACTTGAAACAAGTTAGCAAATTTTTAACAGGCTGTCGGTAATGAGTACTAATGAGTTCATTATCTATGACTTTCATATTACTTAAATATCCCAAGAGGAGACTCCTTAACCGTCTCTCATACATAATTTTTCGATTAGATTAATTTACGCTTAGAACGTAAATTTTTTTATAGTAACAATCTATTATTTCGAATTGTAATATTGACATCCCTATTTTAGAATAGGATAAACACTTGAGATAGAGCAGGCGTCACGTCTAGTGATGCTAATGAACGTAGATAAAAAAATATTACTTGTAGTCTAAAACATAAAGATGTCAAGGGCTGTTCTAGCTACATATTGATTATGATTATCTATATTTAAATAAGGTTTTGTTAATTAATAGGTACTTACATTTGGTATTTTATCATTGTTTGAACACATTTTGTTAGCATTTTAATTGACATAGCGTGTACTACTGTATACTAGTGGCTCGGCTCCTATGCTGTTTTTAGCCAAATCTTTGATTTATAACTTCGCAAATTTCACCAACAGCGCATTCATAAATGAATTGAACCAATACAAAATTCAAACTTACTAATAGATATGATTTCTAAACAGTTTTTATGATAATACGTATACATAATATTTAAGATCGAATCTACTTTTTCCAAACGTATTACTACCGATCCCGGATACAATATAGATCCAATCTAAGGACTCTTTAACTTTTAGAACAATTACTTCAATAAATATTACCATATAAATGGTCGCACAGATATCTATCTATATTACATTAGAAGTAATAACAGTTTTTAAATCTACAATTCGAGTAGTCGGAATCCTTATTCGGAATAGATACCTTATGTCTGAAATATCGAATGCCAGGATTTATTTATTAAAGTGAAATATTTTTTTAGCGTACAGTAAAGCTCACAAACGAGTAAACTACTGCGGTGGACCTGTCCACTGTAGGCCAGCACTTTGTCTGTGGCCAACATTTTTTTCGGGCAAATTTACCGACCATCATACGAGGTGTCCGCGTTTAAGAGGCGCGCTGGGTCTTAACGGTCTGCCGATGCTAAGAGCAGACCGCGGACCCAAGGATATTCTTAGGGCTCTACACATCAAACTGCTGACTACCTTCTCACAGCGGCCGGAGCAGGACGAACGCCTTCCTTCGGCCCTGGACTGCGGCTATAGCTTAGCGGTAACAGTTTTTTTAATCAGATAAACGAATACTTGTTCCATTTACATAATTACAAGACTATGGCAAACCGTTTGCTGGTGAAGAAAGAAGAAATAAACGTCTTTGATGTGACCGGTAAAGGCAAATACTTTTTTTTTTTTATTGCTTAGATGGGTGGAAGAAACTCATAGCCCACCTGATGTTAAGTAGTTACCGGAGCTCCTAGACATCTACGACGTAAATGCGCCACCCAACTTGAGATATAAGTTCTAAGGTCTCAAGTATAGTTACAAAGGCTGCCCCACCCTTCAAACCGAAACGCATCACTGCTTCACGGCAGAAATAGGCAGGGTGGTGGTACCTAGCCGCGCGGACTCACAAGAGGTCCTACCACCAGTAATTAGCTTAGTTCTTATTTGAGCTCTTTGATAAATCTCTGATCAGTGAATTTTTTAATAGTCAGATTGTCGCTCAACATATCGCCATTTTTTTGGGACAATACAATAAAATTGTGACTTTTCAGCCTCATATGTATGTCATATGTGAAAGAAATGCATATTTGAAGTACACTTATTGCATGGGAGTACAAGGGATATTATTTTAACAAATCCTGATTTCATTAAATTAACAATGATGTGAGATTTTTCGGTTCTATCAGTAAATACAAAGCTTAAAGGCGAAGGTTTATTTTAAAATTATTTATTCTAAGTGCACATAAATTTTATTGCTGGTCATAAATATGGTTGACGGTACCTTTTTTTTATAAAATTTAATGTGCCTATTATTTTCACCTATGACGCAGCTAACGGCAAGCTTGGCAAGGATCCATTTAGAATAAAATTAAACGTTGAATTGCGATTTCAACTAAAGATTTATAACCTTATTTAATATGTTTTATATTCACACACGTATAATGGCACATACTATTTTTCTAGTTAAAATAAACGATAAGATATTAAAAATAACGGTATATTAATTTGTTTTGAGAAAACTTAAGTAATTTTTTCAATTTTTCTTAATATTCAAACTATTTTTCAAGTACTGCTAGAAAGTAGTAGAATGTATGCAAATAAAACAATAAATACGTAACAACATTTTGCGAAGGGCACTGCTGCAAATCTGTTAATGTCTGCATCATATTTTAATGACAAATAATTGTTTAAACTGGAACTGGACCAAGGTGGTCACGACCCTCAGTAATGAGGAAACGACAGAGAAGAAGACGAAGAATTGTTTAAAAAAACATTTCGATTGCACACTATTGAAGAACCAAAATGGATAACGTAAAAATTATTAAAAAAATTTAAATGCAATATAACATTTAATTAAAAGATAAACCGAATCAAGTAATAACGAAAACTAATTAATTATAACTAAATTATAGAATAAAATTTGAACATAGTAAAATAATATTCTACGAGTAATTAAAATTAAACCTACGAGATGACATGTTATACACAAACAGTTAAAGACAAATACACAAAATATAAAGGGATCATATAGCTATAGTCTAAAACCAGACTGGGGAGTATCATGTTACGTTTTCGAATAATACATATAAGTTCAACTAGGGAATGTTCAACAAAGCTAATTAGTTACGGTTGGCGCCACAACATGGTATTTTTAATTTTAATTAACTGTGTGTAATGTGTTTACGTTTTTGGCATCATAATTTTATGTCATTTCATAATACGTAAATGAGTTCTGATTTACAACGAAACACGTAATTGTAAGCAAGCACACTTACAATTTGTTCACTTTGCATATAAAATTCGTTTTTCTGCTGCTTGAATGGATGAGATTTTTTGGTGTTAAATAGCTCCAGGAGCTCATTGACATAGTACGCACACACACACAATATGAAACTGCCCATCTTGAGATATGTGGTGTATCTTTCAATATAATACCTACTATAGCTGTTACTTCCACCTTCAAATCAGAAATATATTACCAGTAATTGGTAACCCTTCTCAGTGTTTTTAGTATTGAACAATTCCACAAATTGAAAAAATCTTTTTAATACTAATAATTATAAGCAGCAACCTAGTAAATTTTGGTCACAAAATACCGATTTCAATTTGTATCCCTCTCACGGTTTCGACCTAACGTTTATCTCATGCATATAATCAATGCATGTTTCTGCATGTTTTGATATTCACTGGAAAATATTCTATATGCATGAGGAAAACAGTGTTTAGTCACACATAAGCAGGATTCTGGACCGACTTTGAATCTAGTGAAATTATAGTTTAACACCTCGTTCTTTGATTAACCGGTTAATGAAATATAACGGTTTCTGGAATCAAAACGATTTTGGTCACCGGTTAGTATAGATGAATGGTTTTGAAACCCAGATTAACCAGTTAGTAGGTAATAGAAGGGCACAATAAAAATACGGTCTCATGCTGTATAATAATTTCGTTGGCTTCGATTTTTTTTTCTTTTCTATAATGTTATTTGTTTTCCATGTGTTAAATTTCAAACATTGCTTGAGCCGGTTAAATTTGTTCTATAAAACGAGAATCATCAAAAACCCCGGTTTATTGTTTTTATCCGGCTAAAGAGCGTAAGCGAAACTTTAAGCAGAAATCCTTTTCGGCTTAGGGTCATTGACCCTGGTTAAAAAATTCACCGGTTATAAACTTCACCAGTTTCCGAGCCCTACAAAACCTTGGAAGAGTAAATCTTTAAGTATTTAGTGATATAAAGTACTCGATTTCCTGAAAGACTAATCAAGTTAGGTATTAACGTTCATATTACGAAATTGTCTTCATTTTAAGTTTCTTCTTAAATTAGGAAACATTACGTCAAAATGTAAACGTTATAAATTTTGTACCGAGTAATTACGATATTGTTTGTTCCGTGTGTAATCTCAGAAAATCTCAAGTTTAATTCCGCATTTTACGCACATAGTATTTATTTTATAGGTAATATTGATTTATTTTATATTATGGGTATTGATATAATCATACAATAAAACGTATACGAATACTTACATTACATTCAGAATATTGGGTGTAAAATTTTATTCCACCATTGAACTAGTTTTTCGTGAGAAGTGTTTTAGTTAGAATAAAAGAAACGAATGTTTTTGTGACTTTTAATAAGGTAAATAATAATATAAGACTATTAAAAATAATTGTGGTAGGAAATTTGTTTTATAAGTTTCTACTTCATTAAAATGTATTATTACAGTTTATCACCATCATCATCCTACACATAGCCACAATTAGCTGCCGCATCCAGCGGTTTCTTGCGATCCTCAACAGGTGATCGGATCACCTTCTGGGGGGCCTACTCTGCACTTTCTGATTTGTGGTTGTCATTCGATAATTTTATGGCTCCAATCCTCCTGTCTAATGCCACGTCAACCTCATAATTCTACAGGCCATGTCAGCTATCATAGCTCTTTTCCTGATTAAATCCCGCGGGGAAACTCCAGCCATAGCCCGCTCCATTGTTCTTTTGGTGACTTTTAGTCTCTTGATAAGACCAATTGTGAGCGAAAACGCCTCAGTATCGTATGATATATCTGGCAACACATAATGGCAAAGAGTTCCGTCTTGAGAGACTGCGGTATTTGGAATGACAAGATTGATGGCTGCCTCCCGGACGCTGCCTATTCAAATTGGATCCGACCAAATTATTATAATTAAATATTAGTTTATAAATGTTTGTTTGAATTAATTCTCTAACTGTGCACAGTTATTACGTGAATTCTTCTGAGCTCGGCAAAAGGGAAAGCACGGAATCAAATAGGCATCGAAACCATTGTTTGTTCGCACTTTTACCTCCGCAAAACACGTCCATTGTCGAATGATTCCTTAGTCTTGGACAATCGACGATTGTTTGGACTGCCTATAGACAATAAATGCTCGTGATGTCTTTGGTTTCGATTGGATTATATTCCATTATTTTTGATGTTTCGATGTAAAATACAGGCAGTAAGTAGGTTTGAAACTTTCTCGGTTATGTAATAAAATAACAAAGCCTAAAATACGAATTACATCGTAACTAAAACGAAAGTTTGATAATACAAATTCTATTTTTAAATAAATATACTTATCAATCGATCGTCGAGCTGAAATAACCACATAAGGCAAACGTTTTCTTTTGCTCTAGAAATATTAAAAAACAAAATAAAGCGGAGAGCGGTTACGCAGTTTGAAATTTAAATCATGTACAAAATAATCCCAGTACAAAAAGGAAATGAGGACAATATAAGCATTCAGTTGACGAGAGCCAAGTGTGTTGACCTTTAGTTTCATTATTATTGAATGAACAAGAAATCCAATATTTAATTCAAATATGACTGTGTGACAGAGATTTAACAATAGTAATGAAAATGAGGCATGTAATTGTGTTCCGACAAAGCATGTAATTGCTAACCCAACCAAGACTGAGCCTCGTGAGAAACAATGAAGAGTGGGTGATCCATTCGACAAGATGACAACACATCTCGTTTTATGGACATGGAATTAAGTAACTTGTTGTTTATAAAATATATATAAATGTTGACGCGTTGATTTTATTGAAGCATTTCATTTCAAGCAGAAGTATTTCATAGCATAAGATAGACAGGCCTGACGAGTTTATGGATGTTGTTGATTTTAAACGTTAGCCGAAGTACATAAATTTAAAAATAGTTATGTCGTGGAAAGCAGTCATGCATTCTGGCGCGTTAAGATAGTTCGAATTGATGTCTCAGAATTGGCTACATTCACTCTGAGGTCTCTTATAAGCTTTGGTAACCGCTTAACTTTAGGTAGGGCATGAGTCTCGTCTGCTTCGTTAGGTCAATCAAAATGGTATAAACTTTAAGAATTAAAAAAGACAAGAATATTTATTGTAAAATAACTATTGGAGAACAGTTGTAGGATCTAATTTTTGAAAAAAATATACATTTAATATTTGATGACAATTTCCTGTACCCAAGTGTAATAGTTAAAGCTTGTCAAAGACAAAATTTAATGTCAACAACGAAGACACGATTGCTCTGAAAAGTCAATCATACTGATGTAGGTCGTTGTAGGACTGTTTGTTTACTTTGGGATCTTTGTTTAACAGATAGGCCGTACACATTGGGCCGCTTAAAGCGCGTTTTGGAACCCGGCGTTTTAAAAACCGAGAAGCTATATTAGGTTAACATATTTGAAAAACGCTCATTCAAACTCAGCTTAGAAACGCGTTTCCGTTTGGTCAGAAGACGCAGTGTAGAGGCGTTAGCCGTGAACTTCAAGACGTGCATTCATTTTTTGTGGTATGCTCATAAACACGCGTTTTCGTGTTACACGTTGACGAAAATGGAGAACGTACATATGTACATACATATTAATATATACATACTCGGGCTCTGTGTGTAGTGCTCGCTGCTAAGGCGCGGTGACCACTACGGCCAGTGTATATATTAACCCTAACATTGCTATAGACATGTCACTTATGTGCTTACTTTCTAAAAGTTATTTATTATAAAAAGGGTGATTCGTGTTTATTATTTATTTCGCAAAATAAAGAAACCTTCTCTTTTGTAATTTTTTAATGAAAGATCTTAAGAAATTTACTTTCCGATAAACCGTATTTACTCTGTTCAATTCATTTTTATTATCATTTATGATTAAGATGTCTTTTTTCGATGACCTCGATGTGATTGTTCATCTACTGTTTTTTTTTAAGTTCAAATAATTTTGACCCTTTCGTCTTCATCGTTATGGTAGCTTTTGTAATTACGACAGTTCAACTTTGTCATAAGGACTTTCAAGGTAATATGTCGTACGCTAGTCATACTTATTGACAATTGACAAATCCGTGTGCGGAAAAGCGGTCGGCCATAGTACCCGTAGAATATTTATTTGATTTATGGACGTGACGTGACGAGGGTCCACCGCTAAGTCTGATGCTAGGCTTACGGCAACGAACGATATGTGTTATTGTTAGGCCGGTTCTGCTAGTGACATGTCGGGGCATTTTTTAATGTCGACGACCTTAAAGAAGATGCAATCAATGGTTTTTGCTTGAAGTTTTTGTGAGCGGTTACTTGTCTTCTCCTTGAATCGTAAGACTGGTTTTCCGGTGTTTCAATCGGATTATTGTTACGTTTGTAAGTGACTATTCAACGTTCGTGCTAATACGTTCATTTACTGAACGAACTTCGAAGAACGAGTTTGAATTCGAGTCTAAAACGTGTTTCAAATCGATTAGAAATCTGCGGTTTCGTTACACTGTGCACCGGTGAGGTTTTGGTAGCGTTTAATACGGTATTGGTAAAATTCGATGCAAGAATGAAGTTTGATTCGAAAACGTGTCAATGTTAAATATCTTTGATACGTTCAGGGCAATATCCAAATACGTTGAATTAAGCTTTCGTCTGATGACAACAGTGATCTATTTGGTATTGTGAGAATGAAACGTGAAACCGTTGTTGGGACGGGCGGTCACTCCGCCGGATATTTGCAATTTCAAATTGAGCTATCGTGTAATTTCGATACGATGTAGCGATGTTTGCATTGCTCATTTCGTGTAATGCGAGCATAATTTTAAATATTGATTTTTTGGGACATCCCACTTCTATCAGTGCAGACACTTTTTGTTCGGAATACGATTAATGTATACTTTTTTTATTGCTTAGATGGTTGGACGAGCTCACAGCCCACCTAGTGTTAAGTGGTTACTGGAGCCCATAGACATCTACAATGTAAAATGCGCCACCCACCTTGAGATATGAGTTCTAAGGTCTCAGTATAGTTACAACGGCTGCCCCAGCCTTCAAACCGAAACGCATTACTGCTTCACGGCAGAAATAGGTAAGCCGGTGGTACCTACCCGCGCGGACTCACAAGAGGTCCTACCACCAGTAATTGTACCAGTGCAGACACTTTTTGTTCGGAATACGATTAGTACCGTTACCATGGATACGATTACGTAAACCAGTGCTTTTGTATGTTTTATTTATAGTCCTTCTTCAAACGGGGCTTGTGGAGAGTATTAAGCGGTAGGCAGCGGCTTGGTATTGCCCCTCACATTGCTGAAGTCCATGGGCGACGGTAACTATTCACCATCAGGTGGGCCGTATGCTCGTCTGCTTACAAGGGCAATAAAAAAAATACTATTCGAGTTTGTTCACCCCACTTGAGTAGGGTCGTTTCCGTGCTGTTCATAAAATGTAGGGAGCATCATAAGATGGGAAATCTTTCCCTGCAGCCATTGAGGACGTCCCAATCGTTAATTGTAATTTGTTTCCTCGAAATTAGTGGCTGGTATCACGAAAATTGCAAGCAGTAGCGATATTGATTTCTTTATTAATTATTAAGGTGCACGAACTCGGGATGACCTTGATAATATTAATAAATTGAAAAAAATCAATGTGACATAACCAAAAGTAAATTGACGAGTTTAAATGAAAGTTGGACACTATGTCTTCTTACTGCGTTAGATTTTGTTTAGTATATTGTGAAGTCCTACATTCTTATTGTTTTTATTTTTTATGCTTTGATGGGTGGACGAGTTAAAGGTCCGCCTAGTGGTAAGTGATCATCGGAGCCCATAGACATCAACAGCTTAAATGCTGACAGCTTAATTACTGAAACCTTAGAACTGATATCTCAAGTTGGGTGGCGCATTTACGTCGTAGATGTCTATGGGCTTCGGTAACCACTTAACACCAGGTGTGCTGCAAGCTCGTCCATCCATCTAAGCAATAAAAAAATAAAAAAATGCCACCACCCACCTTGAGACTCCCCACCCTTCAAACCAAAACGCATTACTGCTTCACGGGAGAAATAGGTGTAGGGTGGTGGTACAACATATCTCACAATATGTCCTACCACCAGTAATATAATTCGATAAA